>NC_089174.1:71958007-72258007 GCF_009819655.1 Sylvia atricapilla
TTTATAATTTCTGTCGATTATATCCATAAACTTATTTTGAGACAGAAAATTGCTGTTAAGTTCCCCTTGTACCATTTATTTCTTTCAATTTCTTTCTATATTTTCAGCAGTTTATTCCCAGATGTGAGAAGACTCAGGGCACTCTAGCGTAAATAGAGCTGCTGTTCTGTGGGAACACCCCCAGTGTGTTACAAGTGCCACCAGTTTGCATGCCCTTTGTGACACACAGGGAGCCAGTGCTGTGGTTCAGGGACACAGCAAGGCTTTCCTAACGTGTGCCCAGACACTGCAATGCCATCAGACCCCTCTACAGTTCAGGGCCAGCAAGAAGATCATGAGTGGTAGATGATGTAAGAATTAGACAGTACAAGAAAACAAAGGATTGAAGACAAAAGAAAAAATATTCTCGGCTTTACTAACAATATGGAAGGGGGAATATTAATGTGGTTTGTTTCTATTAGCTGGTATTAAGACTTCCTTGGCATCATTGGTGTGTTTTGCAAACAGGCACACACTTCTTGCCCTTTTCTCTTTGACTTCTGACTCCCCAACATTACTGTTGAATGTACAGCACATTTCTTCTGGTACTATTTCCACTTCCCCTCTCCTCCCCCTAAAAGGGTACATTTTGCCCAGCTCCAGGCTTGTATCTCTTCTGCTGTTTCTGGCTTACAAGCTGAAGACACTGCAGAAATCACAGAATCATAGAATGGTTTGGGTTGGAAGGCAACTGTAAAGATCCTCTAATGCAACTTGCCCTGCAATTAGCCAGGACATCTTCAACTAGACCAGGTTGTTCAGAGCCCAGGCAAATCTTTCCTGAAACACTACCAGGCAGTGTTGGTAGTGTTATAGCTTCTCTGGGCAACCTGTGTAACACACTATTGGCAGTGTTATAGCTTCTCTGGGCAACCTGTTCTATTGTCTCAGCAGCATGACA
Organism: Sylvia atricapilla; assembly: GCF_009819655.1. Classification (NCBI taxonomy): domain Eukaryota; kingdom Metazoa; phylum Chordata; class Aves; order Passeriformes; family Sylviidae; genus Sylvia; species Sylvia atricapilla. The sequence continues at coordinate 71,958,948 of NC_089174.1, forward strand.
GAAAAAGACTTCTTCCTTCTACATAGCCTGAATCTACCCTAGTCTAGTTTATAACCATTACCCCTTGCCCTGTAACTGCAGGCCCTACTAATACATTTGTCCTCATCTTTCTTCCAAGTCTCCTACAAGTACTGAATAGCTTCCTGAAGCCTTCTGTTCTTCAAGATGGACAATCCCAACTCTCTGGGTTCATAGGAGAGGTGCTGCAGCCCCTTGAATCTTCTTTGTGGCCCTTCTCAGAGCCTGGTCCAACAGAACCACATCTTTCCTTTTCTGGGGACCCCAGAGCTGAACGCAGTGGTCTGGGGTGCTGTAGACAGAGAGAGCAGAATCACCATGCTTGACCTGCTGGCCACACTGCTCTGGATGCAGCCCTGGATGTGGTTGTTCTGGTTTCTGGGCTGCAAGTACACATTGCTGGCTCATGTCCAGCTTTTCAAGCACCATTACCCTCAATCCTTCTTCATTGAGAATCTCTCAATCCCTTCATCTCTTGGTTGGGATTTGCCTTGATCTGAGTGCAAGACTTTACACTAGGCCTTTCTGAGTGTCTTTAAATTCATGAGCCCACTTGATCTTGTCCATGTCCTTCTGCATGGCATCCTGTCCCTTGAACACATCAACCACACCACTCAGATAGGTGTCTCCTGCAAATTCCTTGAGGGTGCACTCAATCCTTCTGTATCACTGATAGGGGAAGTTACACTTTGACCTTCCCTTATGGCTCACATGCCTACAGAAGCCCTTCCTCTTCTTTGCATCCCTTGCCAGGTTCAGCTTTTAGCCACACCTTGGCCTTCCCAGCCCTATCCTGTCACAATTGAGCAACGTCCCCATGCTCTTTCCAGGATACATCTTCCTGCTTCCCTGCCTTTGTATTTCCTTCTTGCCCTTCAGTTTGGCAAGCAGGTCTTGACTCAGCCATATTGTTGGCTTTCCTTTCCTGGTTCCTTACAGATGGGGATTGAGAGCTCTTGCTCCCTGTTGGATGCACATGTCAAGGATTTGCCAGCTCTGTTCCACTGAGAGCAGTGGACTAGCTCCTTTGACCTGAGAATTGCTGAACTCTCCTGCAGGGAGATGCTCATGCAGTCTGCTGTTGTGCCAGGGAGCTCAAAGGGCCTCACTTAGGACCACTGTTTATAGGGTTGCAAGATGACCGACTTCAGTCCTCAGCCAATTTCCATATTTGCCGCAATCCAAGGCAGTAATTACTGGAAATTTTCAGAAGCTTGTAACCATATTGTTCCCTTCAGGCTATGTTTCAGGCAAGAAACATTCCTAGGCTATGAGGGGATAATTTACTATCTGTCACCCTCCTTGGTTAGGACAGTGTTTCTGTTAAGGGCAGTTCCAGTGAGGGGGTTGAGGGCCATGTTTGGGGACATAATACATCTCCATACAAGGATCTTTTACCAAAGGCAATCAAACTTTCACTACTGTAGTCACTTGAATACCTCTCTGCCTTTAAGACACCTTCATCTGATACACTTCCAGAAAGTGAGACTTTTACAATGAACAATAGGGAATGTAATTTCTGATGTAATTCGGACTACACCATTTATCAGTCTAAAGGATGCAAAAATGACACATTACAGACTGGGTATGGCAATACTTCTGTGTACATAAAGTATATAGTAAGCATTATGCAGACCTTCAATTGATAACCCTTGAGTTAAAATGCTTAACAAGATCTCAACAACAGATTATACACTGAGCAACCATCAAAGCAACCTGTTAATATTTAACACACTACAAAGAACAGAAGTGCATCAAAATCTATTTCCTGTACGGTGCAAATGTAACTGACACACTGACACGTGAAGTACACAATCCTTTCTGAACAGGACAAAATAAACCCAAAAACCAACAAGCTACAAAAAACTGATTTCCTGCCCCTCACCAGGAATTTTAAAACGATTGAAAATGGCCATCAAAACTCTTATCCATAAAATTCATGTTTACTGCAAGTAAAATTCTCCCTGAAATACACGGTTTCAGTTACTCCAAGTCACTGGAAGTTTCAATCACTGTTACCATGGTGTGTTGCTTTTTATTCAAATGTTCATTTTGCAGGAGCAAAATTCACAAGCTAATAGGTAACAGCAGCAAGTAGCTAAGCACTTGCCTCTACAGTGTTTTTATCGTCTACAGGTCAAACAGGCTGCTCAGAGCAAAATCCCATACTACAGAAAGATCACCCAAGACTTGGCAAGCTAAGGCTTTCACTCCCACCCATAGTCAGAATATCTGCCATACCACCATCCAACTGTACAATCCCTCAAAAAGCCCTTCCTTAGAATCCTTCTGGCCTGTTTTTATACTGGTCTTGAGTTTATTCTTAGAGAACAAGGACACATTTATGATTACTTCCTCCCTACATGTAAGTGTTTCCTAAACATCACCAAAAAAACATTCCAGGGGCACTCCTTAGCCCTGAGAGCCATTTTCAATTGTTTTCATAGCCAGTACTGTGCAGAGTGTATTTTAAGAGCATCTCTACCACTTACTTACATTCTGACTCTCCCAAATGGACAGCTGAATCTAGAGCAAGTAGAGTCTATTTGTTAAATGCTACACAACAGCAGCAAATGACTTATTTTGGTTTAGAAACAGCCCAAACTGATATGCTGGAATATCCAAAAACTCTACCTCCATTATAGTAAAGTGCAGCCGGGCACTCCAATTTCACACCTGGCTGAAAATTTCCCTAATTTGCAGAGGGTGATACATTCTGATCATTCAGTAATGACAAAGCAATATTCTGCTTCTAGAAGTTCATGATTAATCTAAGAGCAGTGTCAACAGCCTCAGAAGCTTAAAGCATCTAAAGTTTCTCAGTTTCTAGTATTGTCTCTGCAAGGCAATCTGAAAATCCTTTAAACCCTTGCAGTAATTACTGTAATTCCCTAAACTTTCGTAGCAGCATCTTATGATCACTTTCTTAGTGTGAGCTTGAATGCCAGTAATATATAATGTAAGAGACAAACTCATAAGGCGGTTATCTGTAATTTTCATGTAACTCAAACTGATTTACTACTCTCTGGTATCAATTCATTATTTACACCAAACAGTTAATTCAGTTCTGTGTGTCCACTTTCCACACCAACCCCACCAAGACATTTAGGCAATTTTGTCCCACCCACAGATCTCCCAGCGCCCCTGTACCTACAGCACTCCAGGCTTGGGAGTTTCTTTTTGCCCAAGCAGCAATGTTCCACACAATAAGTAGTATCTTTTCAGGCTTTTCAGTACCACAGAGCAGAGAGAAAAGAACAGTACTGGAAATCCCTCTTTCACCAACACCTCCCAAGACAGCACACAGAGCCATTATTATAGGTACTATCTTTAAAACAAAATTCTGGCTCTCCATGCTAGAGTATACTGAGATCAGAGGCAAAGGGCAAATCCTTAATACTAATATTCCCTTTCGCTAGCAGGGGAACTCTTCTGAGTAACACCTACAAGCCTCTTTTTCACGTCAGTGGAGAGATTATGGTCCTTTTCCTAACAAAGGTACTACCACATGAAGAGTCAATTACAGGAGTGTTTTAAATTAATCAGTTCAGAATTTGTGGGCTTAAGTATTTATGTATTTTTATGAATACCACATTTCAGAGTATGTAAGTATTAAGTAAAGTATATAAAAAAAAAAAACGGTGACAAGTCTTCCGGGCAAGACTATTTATTTTAACAAATAGATGAGTCTTTAAGACGAACTGGAGGCTGCAACAGCTGCTCTCTTGGGCTTCGGTGTGGTTCCCTCACGGAATCCATTCCTGCAAGTAGAAATATGGTTACCACTTTTTGAGAAGCTGATTTCTGTTCCAGGTTATTTTCTGACAGTCATGTTTTAGACAAAGCTCACTAGCTTTTTTCAATATATCTCAGAAATGCACTGAAATTGCTACAGAGTTCATCCATTCACACCTCTTTTAAAAAGGAAGACATTAAAAATCGTCTTGAGTAAGATGTATGGTTTTCACTCTCTCCTGCTGAAGTAAATTTGCCTTCTTGAAACAGGAAGATTTCATTATCTGAGTGAACACTACAAATACAGCTCAACTGCTGAAAGCAAATTTTAGTTCATATTCCTTCTAAGCAATCTGACTAAGGAGGTCCTGTTTGTGAAACCTATTTCTTACAAAAATCCTCTATGCCCCCAGCCACACTCTTCAGCCCTGCACTTGGCTTTTGGATGACATTTCCACTTGAGCTACACTCAGTGGAAAGCAAGCCACACTGCACACTGGAAGGCGTTTTATGGCTGAGAATGAGCTAACCAAAACGAGTAAATAGATCCCTCAACCATACCCAAAACTGAGACTTAAAAATCTCCTACCTTTTGCTAATAATGCAAATCTACATTTTTATGACAACACTCCCGAATTACATCTTTTTTGTGTACCTTTCTTGTGTAGCAGACCAGAAACGATCAAGTTCCATGGGAATCATACAACACCCCAAATATCTTCCAAGTATAACTCAAAAGCTTTGTAACAAGTCTTAGAAACTTGCAACTCAGGATCTGATGTAATATCTATCTATTTAATGCTGACTGAACTCTAAAAAAAAGAGAGGAATCAGAAGTTGTTCCTGTCCTGAACTTTTTTCTGACTGAGCAAATGGGGACTGAAGTGCATTTTGAGACTTATCTCTACAAACTCCCCACTATAGTGTAATTATCTATTTAAATCACAAATATATATAATGCCACACAAAGCATGTGTGGGCTTCTTACTACAATAACCTCTGTGTTCTGTACTACCTTCACTTAGTAGAAACAAAAGAACTTTTTACACACCCTTTGTCTTACTAACAAAGGTTTTTTTAATCCTCAAAGGATCAAATGTAGGCAACTATACAAAGCACATTATTTCATGACGTATTTAAGAAGATTACACCCCACTAAGTGTGAAACAAAATTACAATGTTAACTTTCAACGGTGAATTTTGCCATCAAGTGGTGTCTGTGCAAGATTTCACACCATACTAGTGTGATAAAATGTTATACCTGAATCGACGGTAGACCTTTTTCAGGTGCCTCATGCGACCAGTACCAGTGGTGTTGCGTCTTTTAGCCTTTGCACTCCAGTTATCTAAAATATGGAAGTTACTGTTATTTACCTGCATCAAGTAATTTTAGTTGCATGTTATATCTACATGGTACAATTATTCAAGCAACTATAACTCAAATCATTTTCTATGCAGTAATACTGTATATTACCTAGCATACAGTTAAATCATTATTAACAAAGCTCCAAATTGGAAAATGACAAAACTGCAAAGTGACAGTTTTCCTCCTTAACTGGAAAACAAGTCAAGCTCCTGAAGAAAAACACGTGTTTTTAAACTAGAGCCAGTTAAGAGTTTGTTACTTACACTTTCTCTTACGCTTAGCAGGGTAACCACACTTCCCACAGGTCGATTTTTGCAGATGGTACGCCTTGGACCCACATCGACGACACAGGGTGTGTGTCTTATTTCTTCGCTTACCAAAGGACGACGTACCCTTCGTCTGAAAAGCATTTCAAGACATGGAAACATCACTAACGCTTTTAAGTCATAGAACTAAAAGAACAGGCCATAAAAAACTAAGCGCAAACCGGGTCGCTTAAACATGTCGGAGGCACTTTTAACTCTGAACCACAACTCAGTTTTAACTACAAGTAGCCTCCATTTTCGGGACTCATTGCCGCCTTTCCTCATGGGACCCCGCCCCTGTGCTGAAGTAAAAAGGAGCCACGACGCGTTTATATCGGCCCCCCCTTTCCCCACACCCATCTCCTTACAGCAGCAAACTGCTCTCTCCTGACAAAAATTGACTTGCTTCCCACACAGCAGCCGCCCACTCACCCGTGGCGAGCAAACTTGCTCTTGCTACATTAGCGCCCGGCTGCTCTGCCACGGCGGCAGCAGCAGGTACGCAGTAAGAGACCCCAGAGCGCCCGCGGCCCCTCACCGCACCACGGCCTCCCCGCCCGGCCTGGCCTGGCCTGGCCCGGCTCGGCAGCCGCGCCCGCCGCCAGCTCCCGGCCCCAGCCCCGCCGCCGAGCCCGGCCGCGGCACAGCGCGGGGCCTCTCCCCCGCAGCCTGGCCAAGCCCCGCGGCGCCCCGGCCTGGCGGGGCGGCGGATGGCGGCGGATGGCGACGGATAGGCCGAGAGCGAGCGCAGCACTCACCATCTTCGCGGGCCGCCAGCACCAAAGAGGCCGCGCTCCGCCCCGCTTCCGCCACGCCCCCTTGCGCGCTTCCGGGGCGGGCCCAGGCCGGGCCCGTGGGAGGCGCTTCCGGCGGGGGCCGAGCGCGGGTGCTGCCGGGGCGGCGGGCGGCTCCGGGGCGGCGGGCGGCTCCGGGGCGGCGGGCGGCTCCGGGGCGGCGGGCGGCTCCGGGGCGGCGGGCGGCTCCGGGGCGGCGGGCGGCTCCGGGGCGGCGGGCGGCTCCGGGGCGGCGGGCGGCTCCGGGGCGGCGGGCGGCTCCGGGGCGGCGGGCCCCGCGCTGCCAGGCCAGTGCCTCGGCGTGAGTCCTGACCCTGCTCACACCGACAGTCTGTTTTTATAGAATCACAGAATCACCAGTTGTGGAGCAGATCTACAAGGCCGTCCGTCCAGTCCATCCGTCCGCCCAGCACTACTCCTGTAACACTAAACCCCTAAACCACATCACCCAGTGCCAGACCCAGACTCATGTTGAACAACTCCACGGAGAGCGATTCCACTACCTTCTAGGTAACCAATTTCTGACGACCCGACAGTGACAACTTTTTTAACGTGGATCTCTCATATCGCAGTTTCAGGCCATTTTCTGTTGCCCTCTCTGTAGACATAGAGAGAAGCCCCCATCTCACTACACCTTGTTCCAGAGAGCAATGTAGTCTAATGGTTGTAGAAAGCAATGAAGTCTAATGGGTGAGTTTAAATGAGTGAAATTCAGGCACAGGGTACTCCTGCCTGTAATACAAAACTTCAAAGTAAGCTGACTTGAACAATAGGCCGTCCTGCACTATTTGTTTGTCCATGTCCTCCCCCAGATGCTTTCACAGTGCTGGACAGTCTGAGCCAAAAGCATTGCAATGGACATCATGGGCACAAACGAGGGAAGCGGTCACAGCACCAAGCCTGAGTCCAAGAAACGTTTAGACAATGTTCTAGACACATGGCATGATTCTTGAGGCTGTCTTGTGCATGGCCCAAGAATTTTTTGATGATCCCTGTAGATCCCTTCCAACTCAGCATATTCTGTGATTCTCTGAAAATATCTTTAAATTCTCACAAGCCTGCCTACTATGCATCTTCAGTAGACTTATAATCTATACACAATTTCATATTGGGAGAGTTCATTTCAGGGGAAATTGGAGAAATTTATCTTATTATCAGATTTCCCTATCATCCCAAACAAAGCAAGAAATTGATGCTATAGCCAGGTTATTTATATTTGATTTTAGAATTATGTAACTTGTCTTCCAGTACTTGACAAAAGCATGTCTTTGTCTTGTAGGATAGATCTTACCCTTTGTTTACTGACTAAAATGCAGCTTTTCCCAAGTATAGTTGTCTGGGCCCACTAGAAGCCAACAAACTGTGAGCAACCCACTGTGAATGAGTTGAACCCCAGTGACATGGAGCTTACTGGTCAGAAAACGGGGTAATCCCATGGCACAATCCCCAAATTAGTGAAACTGTGTCTAACCTGCTGCATTTTCACTCCTGGACAAATCGTGTTTGTGTGGTTGTCTAAATATTAAGTTATCTTCACTTCTTTTGGAGTGCAGCCTCTTTTTGAATTCTTTTGGTGCTAATTTACGTAGTGAGAGGCCTTTGACTTCTGCTAATTTTGAAGGATGAGAAAAATGCCATTTTGGCTTCAGCAGCACAGCTTCAAGACCCACAAAGGTGTGTGTCAGGCTGTTCACTCCATTCTCTCAGTTTTGGATGGCAATTTCTGTCTCTGAAAAAACAAATCTTTGCCTATATTCATTGTACCTCACATGAAATCCAGACATTTACTTCATCCGTGCTCCTGCAGCAGTAAAAAAGGAGAGATTGGTTCCAAATGGTAAATCACCCCATCTTAAATTATGTGTCTGAAGTAGGGTGAAAAAATGAGGAGCCCTTCTTCCATGAATTCTAAGAGAAGCCTAGGCAGGCCCCGTAGGCTGGGTACATAGGTAGTTGAAGTTAGGTAAAATTAATTTTTCCCTGACTTGACTCAATGAAGATATTTTTATAGCAATTCTGTCTTCCTCACCAGAAATCAAATGAGAAATCACACTGCTCTATGGATAAAATGCCATTCAGAAAAAAACCAAACAAACCACTTAACTCAAACAGTATGAATACATCCTACAGGCTGAACTGGAGTCATATTTTTCCCAGCAACCTTGCTGTGTGCCTTTTATCTAGTGCCTCCTTTGGTCTTTCTTTTCCACTAAATCTCAGAAATCTGGAAGATGGCATGGATATTGGACAGGTGCCATGGCAACAGCCTCCAAAGCATGTCTGTTGGTTTGGCTGCCTGCAAAAATATGCAGGAATCATTCCTGTCCTTTGTGGGATAAAAATAATCTTCATTTACATGTCTTCAAACCTGTTCAGAAAGAAAGATTTTTGCTATCATCATAGATTTGTATTTAGTATTCAGGAATACTTTTAGGGCAGAGAATGGGCAGAGCTGTGGCTGACCCAGTACCATTCCAGAAGGTCTCAGCCCATGTAAAGCTCACAGGGGAGACAGGGTTCATTGCCTATTGCTCAGAACACAGAGTCATGTACTGGCAGCTGCTGAATGGCACCAGTCTAAATTCAGCACTGACTAATTCACGCTGCGTCTTTGTTGCGTAGTAAGTAATTCAAAATTTAGAAGGTGACATGTCTGGATTTCAGAACTGTCTTTGTGATCTAGGAAACAGCAGTCTGTCACTGCAGCTGGTGTCCTGTCACAGTGTCCGCACAACAATTTTGGTGCAGCCAGGTTTGTTGATAGAAAAAACCCTCTTTTGTGCCAGCAAACAGTGATCCTATTAATCTTCTAGGCTAGAGTTTATTGAATACTGGGTTCTGCACCGTGTTCTGCAGCCTCGTTGGGGCTAAAACATTGAAGTAAAAAATAGATACCTTTGGAAATAAACCTTAGAGTTAAGTCTGTTTCAGGGACAGGGAGATCGGAAGCAGGGCTGGCTAGGCATTAGAGAGGAAGGGAGGTGTGAGCAACAAATAACCTCAGTGGTATTTGTTTTGCTCAGGTTAATGTCACGCTGCTACATCACACCATCACTGGGGTACAGTACAGGCAGACACTCCCTGTGGGGTGACTTACTTCAACAGAGTTGAACTGGTTTTACAGAACTTGAACTGCTGAAGGGACTAATGTGTGACAAACACACAGCTGATATCCAGGCAAGTTCTCTCTAATGTCATCATATGGCATCACTTGTTTGTGCACACGTGTAGCACCATTTGCACAAGCAGGGGTGGGAATAGTGAGAATTCAACCTTTATATATAGATATTTGAAGCTAGTCAGCACTTAATATTACCTTTAATTATCTTCAGCGATGCAGACACTGTGTGGTCTTGTAAATCAAAGGAATGCCTGTTGGTATCCTCCTGAATATTGAACAGTTTAACATAGGTAACAGCATCTCAGGAATGCTACAGGAAAAGTGAGGAATTTGAGGGCAACATTTTAATGAGGATTGATTAGGTTGCCTTTGTTTCTGGGTATCATCCTGATTTGCAGAGGTGAATATCTCAGTTGCAATTAGTGGGGCAGACACTGATTATTTGTTATCTAGCAGCAGAAGCAGCATAACTTCATTTGTATAATATCCAGTTTCTTCAGCTTGGAAACTTTTGTATATAAGTTTGAACTAGAAACATTCGTCACCACAAGATGTCAGTAGAGTTCAAGTAAAACCTTTTTACTAAACAACTCAGTAAAAACTCTCGGTTACAGTAAATTAGGTTAATAAATTGAAATATTTGATAAGAAACTAATAGTCTTAATAGAAAAGTCTTTCTATTTGTTTAAGATGAACATGAATACAAGAAAATTAAACAGCTGACACTAACTTCTGAAGTTGCTTGTTAAAATATAGTGGAAGTGATATTTTTAAATTACAAGTCTGTGGCAGCCTTCCAGTACATAAAGGGTGCTTACAAGTAGGATGGAGGGAGACTTTTTACAAGGGCATGTAGTGATAGGTCAAGGGGGAATGGCTTTAAGATGAAGAAAGGCAGGTTTAGATTAGGTGTTAGGAAGAAAGAAGAATATTTACTGTCAGAGCAGGGATTAACTGGGACAGGTTGCCCAGAGAGGCTGTGGGTGCCCTATCCAGTTGAGTGTTCAAGAGTAGGCTGGTTTGGGCTGGTCTAGTAGAATATGTCCCTGCCCATGGCAGAGGGCTTGGAACAAGATAATTTTTAAGGTCCCTTCCAACCCAAACCATTCTGTTATTCTATTGCCACTCCTCAGCATCAGAGAGAGAGACTAGATAATAGCCTTCAGACCACCTTGGGGATAGCACTAATACTTGTAGACCATGGCAGAATCTTGACTACCATTACAAATATAGCAGGAAAAGCTCCTCGCCCATTTCCTCAGCTGCCTTTAACCTTTATCTTAGAGCAGTTGCAGGGAGGATCCTGGTTTCTTTCCCATTAGAAACCACACTAAAATATTTCTTGTTTCATCTGGCTAGGGGAATAGGGAGAGCATATCTCTTCTCAGCAGAGGTAGGAACAGGGCTGGGACACACGTGCTACACAGTGCAACAGAATTCAGAAAATTCAGAATTTTAAAATGTCCCTAGTTTCTGTTTGTCTGGTTTTTTTGCTTTGGTTCTATTTTTGTTTAGTTTTGATTCTTTTTTGTTTTGTTTTTAATGCGTATGCTTAGATACAGTACAGGGTTGTGGAGCTGTGTTGCACCAAAGGAATTTTCAGAGGGGGTTTCAGTGGTTGCAGAAGTGGTTGCATGGCAGTTTTGGCTGAGCATCAAACAGGGTGCATAGGAGAAAGCCACAAGTTCCTTTACAAGGTGACTGCCATTTATTTCTCAGTTCTGTAACAGCAAAATATTCTTTTCTTGTTAGTATTATTTTGATAAAAAACAACCTTTCTTGATCTTGTCTTGTTTGACACTGTTGCCTTAAAACTTTGTTGCATTATTCATGGACAAATGTATGCACACACCGGCCTAGAGCAGAATTTTCATTGGGGAGGTACAAAAAGCATTTAAGCTATCGCCATCTGGTATTGTAGTCTAAATCACATTCTGGGTGGAAACCCTAGCTTCTAACCACATGCCTCTTACATTGCAGCAGAAAATACTTTAGTGAGGTATGAGGAAAATGTTTGCACCAGTAGAGACTGCAAAGTACTGGACTTAATTTTCCTTCAGATGGTTCTGGAATTTTTGAGAAAAGGCTGGTCAAATCATTGTCTGAAATGGCACTGATTTGGTGGATCTTGTAGTGAGAAGGCAAATAAGCTGGATGACCTTCTGAGGTTCCTTCCAGCTGTACTTTTGTCATGCTGTGATTTCATAAAAGGCCTCTAACTATAGAGACATAACTGTATGTCTAATCTCTCGGGCTGTCATTTTCTCAGAAAAATGCATTTGACCAATTTTATACTTGGAAAAAAAAGGTCAGATTTCCTGAATCCTGCTTTCAAATTTTGTCTACTTTTCCCGTTGTGGTGGGTGGCCAAATAAATTCTATGTCCCCTTTCTTACACCATTGACAGGCCTGCATTTTAAACATCCATCCTTCCTCCGGGTTATGTAAGTCTGACTTGCATTTTTGGAGTTACTCCAAAGCTCATTCCACCCAAAAGATTTATTATTGAAAATATTTATATAACTGAAAAGTAAATGTTGCCTAGTCATGACCCTGAGATTAGCTTAGTAGGTCAGAGCATGGTGCTAATAACACCAAGGTTGCGGTTTTGATCTCGGCATGGGCCACTCACATCAGAGCTGGGCTCAATCACTGTTGTGGATACTTTCCAACGCAGAATATTCTGTGATACATGTGTGTATCTTTCTGTGCAGACACATACACAGATGGTACATGCTTAGCTGTTCTAAAAATGCTTGCTTTCCTTTCTTTTTGTACTAAAAAATATCAAAAGCTTGTCACACTTATAGCTAGACACAGCCTATAGCTAAGTCCAGGAATTATGGTTGAAAGTTGCTAACTTGGAAGCTGAGTGCCTGAAAATAACTTACAATGTCAATTCCGTTATACTTCCAAATGTTCTGTGCGAATGATACATGTGCACTGTCTTTGGAAAAGAAATACAGTATCAACTGGTTGGGAAAAAAAAATCCCTTTCCTGCAGAAGTGTTGGGAGTAAGAAGTCTTTGGCTATCTTACCGTCCCAATTTCTCACTTTTTACATGGAATTACATGCTTGGCTAGTTATATTTCTGGCATTATATTCCCTCCAGCCATTCCTTAGAACATATATTTTATGGCTTGATATTCTCCTCCTGGAAATGCTGGAGAAATGCCTTTCTACACTGCTTTCTGTCTCCCAAGGTAAGCAGGTAATTTAGTTTTACAGGACTCATCTGGGTTTGGCACCTATTCATGTTAAAAGAACTGGTACAGCACATACATGGTAAATTTTCAAAAATTTTTATGCATATTGCAATTATAACTATCCACTTACGTGAATAATAGCAAAGCTGTGCACAAAATATAAGGTATCTGATTTTCTTTTGGAAAAATGCATTTCTCACAAATATTTATTGTTTTTAAGTTTCAAGTTTTACTTTAGATCTAATATTCATGAAGAAAGATAAATGTCAGCAGTAAGGTGGAAGTTCAAAGAAGAGGGCATTGAAGAAAATTGAGGCATTCATGTTTAATTTGAAAATCACAAAGTGAGCCTAACATATTAGTTATTTGTGTATATATTTACTTTATCTTACATTTCACTTAAGGAGTCCTAAAGAATTTACGTTTTTCTTGCTCTGGGACTACTACAAATGATTGCTTTCCCTGGTCACCCTGTCTCTTCTCTAGAAATAAAAATTTAAGTTCACTTTAAAGTAGAAAAACCTGTCACTTGCACAGTACTCTTTACCCTGTATGGATTTGTGGGGGTTGCTTTTAATTTTTGGCTGTGAGACAGAAGCTGTTAAAAAAAAATAGTGTTTGCAGTGGAACAGACACATTTAAGTCTAATGTTTACTGAAGATAAAGTCTTATTCCCCAGGTAAAGTAAGTTCACTTTCCTTCTTCAAAATCACTGTTGCATTTTATTATTTTCACCAGCTGAGAACCTTCCCTAAGTACAAATGAATTGCTAACAAAGGTCAGCTCAACTTTTCAGTTACAAATGTTATCTTCTGTTTGTTCTGGAATGTTTTCCCTGTGTCAAGCATTTTCAGCTTTGCATTTACTGGAATTGAGGCATACTGGCTCCATCAGGGAATTTCCCCTAACACCATGCACAATTTCCCTCTTACACTACTTCACTTTACAAAAAATAGAGGACAAAATAGTGCCTAACCTTATTAGTGTATGTAAAGAGGACACAGAAAAGAAATGGAGCTTTTTGAACTTTTTTTCTTTTTTTTGTCACAAACTGGAACTTACAAGCCTGTGGCCACAAGGGCTAGATTAGACTAACACACACAGCATGGACAGTCTTCCAGATGATGCAGGGCAAACTCAACTTCTTTGGCAGATGGTGGAGAATATGCCAGTATGTACAGTTTTAGATTTGGGTTATCCCTCTGGTTAGTCCTTGCTAACTAGTTGCATAGCTTTTGGCAGAGCTTGAACATACATTAGGGAGACATGTAGCCTGAAAGGTGAGTGCTCAAGAAGGGAAAAATGTCTGAGAGAATGTTGCACTGTGTAAAGGTCACAAAATGGTGACAAGTTTAAGCCTACTTTTTCTATTTTAATAGCAGATAAAATATGGTAGCCCTCCCAGTAACAATACTGGTAATTTACTTTTTCTGCTCCATGTCTCTACCATTTTTCAAGTCTGTAATTGACCTCTGTGCAAAACTGACCACCAGCCTTTCTCAAGGTACCTTTCTTTCTCATGGCTGATGCATGCTTTTACGTGGAAGTATTTCCCTGTCCTGGTATCTCAGCTTAAAGCCCAGCTGGCAACTAAACCACATGCAGCTGCTTGCTTTTCTCACGACAGTGGGATTGAGGAGAGAATTGGAAGGGTAAAAGCCTGAAATCTTGTGGGCTGAGATAAAGAGGGTTTAACAGGGAAAAAGCCATGCAAACAAGCAAAGGAAAATAAGGAATTCTTTCACTTCTGCACATGATCTGGTAGGCGTTCAGCCATCTCCAGAAGAGCAGAGCCCCATCACACAAAATGGCTATGTCTTGTGAAGACAAATATCACTCCAAATGTCCCCCCAGTACTTTCTTCTTCCCAGTTTATGTACTAAGCATGATGTCATATGGTCTGGAATATCCCTTGCGTCAGCTGTCCCAGCTGTGCATCTTCCCAGCCTCCCATGAACCCTCCAGCTTCCTCACCAGCATGGCAGTAGGAAAAGCAGAAAAGGCCTTGGCTCTGTTCAATCCCTGCTCAGCAATAATAAAAACATCAATAAAAATACCAATCCTGTGTTCAGCACAAATCCAAAACATAACCCTATACTAGAGTTAACCCTATAGAGTTAAAAAAATTAACTCTACCCCAGCAAAAAACAGCACACCTGTTTTCGTTGCTGTCTCAGAAGACCATATCCATCTTATCCAATAAATGAGCAGAATTGTGTACCTCTCTTGCCATGAGGCCCTACAAAGGATAAAACAGGAGGCTTCCATCTGTTGCTATCACAAACCTTATATTTTACATCCTCTCTTTGGAATTACCAGTATTTATCTCTCATTTTTAATAATTTTTTTAAAAATATCAGTTATTTGCTAGTTCTAAAAAGTCTGGAGATTGCTGTTTGCTGAATACTTTTTTCTAGCTATTAAAAGTTCTTAAGAAACTCCGCCTATGTTAGAAACACCATACTTTTGATTACTTTCAGGATGGTCTTTCAACCAAATAAGCACAGAATGGGATGTCTTCTCAGGCTTAAGTGGGGACAAGTCCAATCTCCAGAAATAGAGATTCTTTCAGAGATGTTTAGTCATATGGTCTCCACTATCAGATAAAGCATCTCCTATTTATATAACTCCAACTAATCAAAACTGTTACATAAACGTAATTGGATGGCTGGATAGGAAGAAGTTTTCTGAGGATTTTCTATCTGGAAATAAAAAAGTACATCTTTAATATGGTCACAGTGACCCTGTGCTTCAGTCCTGCTCCTTTTAACTGAACTGCAAGTACAGACAGAAGCCAGAATAACTCACTACGCTTATAAGCGTTGTGGAAGAAATAGCAAGTGTTGAGCACATCTAAACTTCCCTGGGCTCAGGTGAATCTCTGCAACTGCATTATCCCTTTCTTATTACTGGTGCACGTTTTCAATTATCGTAGTCTGAGGGTAGTTTTATGCATAGCCAGTCCAGAATGAGGGAGAGCCAGAGTCAAGGCTGTGTCACTTCTGTTTCTATACAATACGCTGCATCTCTGTTGCCTCTATGAAAGTTTGCAAAACCTTACTTTATCTGTTTAACTTTGTTTCCAGATGGAAGATATCCACAAAAGCTTATTCCAGGAAGTTTCACAGTAGCAGTTAGGGTTAATTACTGACTTCTCAAGTAAGTTGACAAAATTAAAATGAATTTCAGATGGTCCTAAAAATGCTGTAGTTCAAAAAGATATCCTAATAAGATCTGTTTCTTTGAAGTCCTGCCTTCATTTTGTTCCCTAACTCTCCTTTATAGGAAAGGAGACTTTGTTCTGCTTATTGGAAAAACATTTTTAAGGTTTTAATTTCATGATACTTGGAAATTTTCAGAGGGAGACTAATGGACTTTGATGAAAGATTTTGTTCAAGGTTTTTGGTGCTTGAGGCATTTTAGCTTTTCAGCTAGTTAGAATAATAAGTCTAGAATTCAGAAAGAGCCAGAAATATAAAAGCATGAGCAAGGTTGCTAATGGTTGATATTTGACATTCTATTCATGCTACAGAGAAATCAGAAGAGATGATATTTTAAAAAACACCAAGACCTCAGGCCAGAAGAGATCTGGATTATCAGTGTGAGATACTGCTCTCTCAGGCAATCATATAAAGCTTCTTATGAATTCATTAAACTGTAGGAATTAAACTTAGAGTAAACAATGTAGAAAAGTACAAGAAAAAAATCAACAAAAACTTAAATCATTGGATCCTTTCGAAAAAATGTCTTTCTTTGGGCCTGAGGAGTAATTGCTTAGAACAGGGTCTGCAGTCGTCCCTTCAGTGTAACTCTGATACATACCATTATACACTGTGTGTGGTTCTGTGCTACTAACACAAATGGAATAATAGTTTCAATCTAGCCTGTTTCATTTGACTTTCTGTGTTAGCATACTTAAAGTCCTAAGATATTGATACCAGCCCTCTGGTTCATTAAATTGACTTGTTTTATGTATGTGTGAGCCCCTCTGCTGCTGGACACACGAGAGCATATAGATCTGCTGTAGTTACAGTACCTCTGCTTCTGCATACATCTGGCAGAATGAGTAGGTGAGCTCTCAGAAGAGCTTGTGCAGAAACCCTTAAGCCCTGTAAGGTCTGTGGACAAGATTTTCAGGCTGAGAAGGACTCAAAGTGGATCTAAGCTTGCTCTCAACCCTTGGTGATGATGATAATTGAAAATCCCTCTCGTGTACTAGCCATACTTTGCTGTCATCTCCCCAGACAGATGGTCTGAATCTAAACAGTTTTTGTCATCCTGCAGGTTGATATGTCGCAGGGAGGCAAGGATCAGTAGCAGTAGAAATGAAAAGTAAATATTCACCTTTAATGAACAGCTAAATGAGGCCTGCCTAGGCCTAGGCTGATCACTGGATAATATGGTGCATTTGGATGCCACAGTCCTGTCCAGGGGAGTCCTTTGAAGCAGTGAGCACTATCTGCTAATCTGGGATGAGCAGAAACCAGAAGAGTTTGTGCAAGATAGTGGGTCACTGGCACTTGAGCAGATGCAGTGGCTGGCTGCATCTGTGAACAGAAAGTTTTCCTCTTGGCCTCATTTTCCCACTTCCCGCCTCTTTTGTTCCATCTCTCTGATCTGTGACTGTATGTTTTTACTCTTTCCATGTGTCTGTTGCTCACCAGACCTTTCTGGGAGAAGACCTAATTCATGAAAACAGCTCAAACCCACCTAGGTATCTTTTTTTTTCTGGATTTATTTTCTGCTATTGTGATAAATTAAACTGGCTCAGAGATGACCAAAGCATGCCAAAGCCAGCACCAGATATGCAGAAGAAGCAAGCACATGGTGGTTGTTGGGAGTAAAAGCACGCAAAGATGTGGAAAAACCAGAACACTAATTTGCTTTGGGCAGATTCAAGTTGCGGAGTTTCACCATATCTTTTGTTTTAAGAGCAGAACATAACTCTAAAGAATAGTAATTATTTGTTTGCCCAGGGATGACCTTTGTGGACATAAAGCCTGGAATGTCTGTGCTCTGGACATCTCTCATGTATGGCCGATATACCACTGAAGCTCTCTGAGTTTTGAATCCTAATAACTTGAGCTCTTTTTGTTCTAACTGAGTTCTTTCAAACCAGAACCCTCAAAGCCCTTGTTTGTTTGGGGTAGTTTCTGCAGCATACAAATTCCAATATCTAAGACAATATCTTTGTGCAAGGTCCCCTGAGAGAGAATAATTTGCATTAAAGTTAGCACAGCAGTAATGCTGCTTGACATATTTCATGGAGACGCATCCCAAGGCATTGTCATTAATCCATGAAATGTGACAAATTCATTAAAAGCTAAACAGGCACTTTAAAAGCTTTAAAAAGGGAATTGAGATGGCCTTAGCACACAGAAACAAATACAAAAACTCTCCAAGTCAATTTCACAATTCAAAACCATAATAACAGGATGTTCTTTCTCCACTCAGTTGTCACTGGAACTTAGGCATTTGCAGTAGTCACAGAACATAAACTGTCTTCAGGGCTGTAATACATAATAAACTTGGACAATGAAGACACGAGACTATTTAAAGCTTGGTAAACTATTGAGTAACGTTAGCATCAATCCTATAAAAGGCTAGAAGTCTACAGGGAAATATCATTGATATAATTATATTCTAGCTGACCTTAGTGTGAAGTAGAATACAGACAATACATTTTCAGGCTGTCTTTAGACCAGGCAGGATATCATTAGCCCAGCAAATGGAGCATTGAATTAATCACTCTTGTGCTAGGACTATCATTTGATGCAAGAGAAAAAGTGCCCTGCCTTATGGCTAGCTGTTTGTGTCTCTCAAACTGCTCCACTTATAATCCTCTAAAACATTGAGTTTGATTCTAAAGAATTTATTTACTTTATTAATTCTAAAGGTTTATTTATGAATGTACAGAAGCAATGTTTAGCAAGAACCAAATGTTGCTATGATGAGACAGTAAAATGGTTACTAGATTGTTGCCATTTTCACAAACAGTAAGGGGAAATCAGCTTCCACTTCTCTGTTAGTTGCACTCTGCTCTTTGCTACTCTGCCATCAGAGGAAGTCATTAGGGAGCTCCCCAATCGGGCATTATAATTTATGTTATTGTAGGACTGCACGTCAATGTAGCTGTGCAATACAGTCACAAAATTCAAGTGCAAGTAGATGTTTATGCAACTGTATATTTCCTTAAGTGTCAGTAACACACACAAAAAAGTAGGAAACTATATAAATGGTTTAGAGCTTAAATGCTAAGTAGAAAAAAAAGGTGCTGAAGTACCCTATGAAATTAAATAAGAATCAACCATTCCCAGTCCGACTGCTCTAGAGAGACTGAACACCCATCCGCTGCAAAGCAGCGCCATGGGGCCTGTGGACTTACAGTCCTAGGAACAGCACAAATACAGCTCTACTCTCCCTCTGGTTTGCACCATGTTGGTTCAGCTTCTTTGCTTTTGTTACTCTGGAGCCAGGATCAGGATAAAAGCAGGGTCCTATTTCCAAATAAAAAAAGATAAAATTGTTAGGCTGAAATACCTGAAAAATTTGTAATAAATGGACTTCGATACAGTGTCTGCCAGAGAAGCATTTTTGTCTTGCTGAAATACTTTTTTGCAGGAAGACAGTCTATCAATATGAACTCATTTGAATATGATACCATTATTAATAATGATTTGACTACCTGTTAATTGAGACCAGATCCCTGCCAACATACACTCCTTCTTTGCTAGCTCTACTTGTCCTTTTTTACATTTATTTGCATGTTTTGTTTGGGACTAAATTCCAGTATATCTTGGTCTTGACGGTTATTATAGCTAATGATATACTTATAAAAAGTGAAACTGCTATCTAAGCCGTTTAAAGAGCTGACTAAAAGATTAAGACATATGTCTGGATAGATAAAATACTCTTTGCGGTTCCTGTATTCTGGGCCACCATTAAAGGTCTTAACTCAGTTTTAATAATTTCATTCATAGACAAATGACCACTGTTGCACAAACTGGTCATAAACTAAATAGAAGCATGAGGATTTTGATGAAAAGCAATAAAATATGTACAGAAGAGTTGAAAGTCTGTGAATTACATTATTAAAGAGACTCACAGTTGCTAAACCTGAAAAGTCCTAAAATAGGCTCTGGCTTATCAAAATTGGCTCTGAGGAGTGGACATAGGCATCTCTCACATAAATGGAATAGAGTGAGCCAAGATCTAGGCATCTCCATAAGAAAAGCAGGCCATGCCAACAGAGTGCAAGGCTTCAAACTTACCATGTTGTGATGCTATGATCTAAAGCATTTAGTTTTCTGAGGACAATGTCAGCAGTTCAAAACTGGTATAGGATCTGAGATCTAGTATATGGGGTGTCTTCACATAGGAGTGCTACTTTTTGATGAGGGATTTATTGGGGTCACACTAGGATAAAATTAAGGTAAATTTCCCCAGCATTTTCATTGTCTTTTTCATGCCAGTGGATGAGCCTAAAAAATCAAAAGAAAAAAAAATCAAAGTAAAAATAGCAGGACATGGCAGAGTATCTCCACAAAAAAACATGCAGAACCAGGCCAGAATTGACCAAAATTTGCATTCAGATCCATAAGCTGATTTTCACTGTGAAATTTGATACACAAAAATCAGCATGACTTTAGAAGTGGAGAATGAAGATTTGTGCTTAAAATGAAACCTTAGCAACATCAGCTTTATTTTAGAGCAGTTCTTTCTGCTGCAGCTGTCAATTCAGCTGGGGTGTAGTATGTGTGGCCTGGGATCTCTTAAGATTCAGAGGAAAGAAACGCTGAGAAGATAAGGAAAAGATGATTCTTCTTTCAGTAAGAGCTCACAGTTTTCTGCCAGGCCCAGTTAAGATAAACATAAACATAGAAAGCCTTGATTTATATGTCTTAAAAATACTGAGCAGTTCCCAAAGCAGGCTGCGTCCCTGGAGAGAACTAGATGGGTTAAGGTTAAAATTCCTTGGCAATATTCAACCCTTTTAGGGAAAGAAAAGCAGGGTAGCAAGGCAGAGTAAGAAGAGATGAACAGCAACAGACAGACTGACTGACTCCTTTAAATTTCAAACGGAAAATGCTAGAAGTGCATTTTCCCTGGTAATTGCTGTATATCTGAGTATTTTGTCTATCATGAAGGTAAGAATATTGCTTATTTAATTCGTACAGATGAAGTGAATATGGAAAGTGCAATGAAATATTAATATATATGGAGAAATAGTTAGCTGAAAAAAGTAATTGGGCAGCACTGGAAGAAAGAAGAAAATTTAAGAATGAGCTTGCACAACAAAGCTGAAAAATCTGTGTGACGTTTTCCTTTTATTTCTTAAGCTGACTAGCATATAGATTGCAGAAATAATGAACAACTGCATGACCTGAAAAAGGGAGGAAAAAGTAGAAAAGTGAAGTAAATTTGCTTTTACTTCTGGTTTTTTTTCAGGTGCTGGGGATTTTTCTGTTGCTGGAAGTTTCAGGCTTCTATCCCATTTTTTCCAGGTGAATATTTATTTCATAAAATACATGCTGAAGGTTAAGCATGTGTAATTGTAGTGCATGATGTGAAGCAGGGTTTCAAGGGGTCGTCAGGTATATTTTCTGGGAGAAATACACACTGGTCTCAGCTCTGGCACTGCCACCAGTGATGACAACAGTGAGGCATTATGGTGTCCTTTAACTTCTACCCAGAGGAGTCAGCCATCCTTGGGGAAGAGAGTGCACAGTGGTGGTGTGAAGCACAGCAACCCATGTCTGTAAAACAGCAGTGCTTAACCCAAGCCAGCCCCAGTCCCAGGGGCAGGTTGCACCCCCAATACCTCCCATGGAAACTGGCAGTTCATTTTGTTGCTGATCTTTATGCTAGGTGAATGTGTCTAGTTTCTTCTTTGCAATGGCCAGAAAGGCCAAGCTGGGACTGATTTCATTCTTACACAGGAAAAGCAAATGCAAGGGGTTTTATAGTAAACCTAGTCATATCCCTTATTATTATTAAAGGTTTGCTTTGCCTTTTAGAAAAGTGCTACACTCATGCTTATGGATGGAAATCTCTGATGATTTTCCTCTCTTTTCTTTTGTTTGTTGTTGTTTTGTGGTGGGTGGGTTTTTTATAGTTGTGTTTTGTGTGTTTATTGTTTGTTTGTTTTTTTAATGCAAAAACCAATACCGGAGCAGCCCTTCTCCAGTCCATTGCCGCTGGAATTCTTTTGGCCCTTGGTCTGAGTGCAATGGCTGTACTCAAAAACAGGTATAGCAGGACACATCTTTTCTGTATTCATAACCTCATTAGCATATAATTTTTTCCCCAGTAATTAAGAAGCCACTCTAACATTAAACCCCCAAATCAGGTGCTCAGACAAAAGCCCCAGCAAAACAAGAAGGCTGAAGAGCAAAGAACTAAGAAGATAAATCCCCCAGTCTGTCCCAATGTGTTTACTTTCAAAGCTATGATGTTCATGTTGTAAAATAATTTGTGCTGCTTTTATTTTAGTGATAGTTTCAGCTGAACTGTTCACTAAACACAGATATTTCTCCACTGATGCTGGTTTGTATCAATTACACTGATTTTTCATTAGTGGCATGTCACAAGGGAAGAAAACCTGGTTGCAAAGTGTTACCTTCAATGAAAATAAGTTGATGATTTTTACACTGCAACTCTATAGATGTGCAAGACACTTTCTTCTGATTTTTCTTCTATTTTACTTTGATGTTACATCTGTATAAGGAGAGATTAGTCAAAATCAAAGATGTGCCATGACACAGTACTTACTTTTTTAGAAACAAAAACTAGCTCACTGGATGTAAGATTTTATAATCTTCCTTAATGATATTGTTTACTTTGCAAAATGTTAACAAATTCATATAAATCAGGGTTAGTCCTATATAAAAATGTAAAAAACCACTTAAATTTTTTAGTGGCTTACTCTTGACTTCGTTACATATTAGATTTTTGAGCAAACCAAGCCAAGCTCATGCACCAGTCTAAAAATATTTTAGACAAAATTGTTGTCTTTCTATTAACTTGAGAGTTTGTTACCATATGGTGGTAATATCCAGGTCTTGCTGTTCTCAGAAAAAATATTGTAGTAGAGTAGTAGCACTGTCTTCACAGTAGTAAACTATTCTGGCTTTTCATTTGGATTTTCCACGATCTTTGATTTGCATTCAGATTAGGAGACGGACAGTGGCAGTTTATGGCCAGTATGGAGGAAATCCCTGCTCTGGAGATAACTTTGAAACAAGATCATGCACCCCCACAAGGGGATGTCCAACAGAAGATGGCTGTGGTGATCGCTTCAGGTGTTTCTCAGGTACCATCCAAGACCATTGTCAATATTTTCTACTCATGAAATTAAGAAAATAACCTTGTTATCTTTCAACTCCAAAAAATGGGCAATGTATTTGCAGTGTTCTTGATCTACAGAGTGGTTTGACTTAGGTGAATGTTTCCTTTGTTTCCAGCCTTGACTATGCATGCTTTTAATTAAATCTGGAGTATTCCAGAGCATTGAAGATAATATGATGTAGCCCTGGTACCCTCTGTAACTCATTCTGCCTTACTTGTTTGCTGCAGAAAACAGGTTTTTTCGTTATGAGAAGGTAGTTAAGGAATGCAACCTTACATTGATATCTTGCAGCTGTTCTAGGCTATTTCCAAACATGAAATTACCTGGATCATGGAAACTAATGCTCCATAAAATGTATCCAAGTGGCTCCCATTACCTTCACAGAGGAGCACATTGTCTTGTAGGTAGATATTTATCACAGAGGACTGTGATAAACGTGCGTTGGTGCTACTTAGGAGACAATCTCAGTTAATTACCAGCGATTGGGTCAAAGGGTGAAAGCTTAGAAAGCGTATCTAGGAGTCAACTGTTTCATAGATATATCATAAGCCTTAAATGGCTATGGCTCTCTTGAGTGTGCTGTTTCTTTATGTCTAAATTTAATGTTTCATAAGCCCTTGTGGGCACAGGCTGTTCATCATGGGAGTGAACATGCTAATTAATGTAAGAGATTAATAGAACTTCTACTTTGATTTTAGGTGATCTATTTTTTAAGCTAACAAACACTTCTTTCCCCTTGCATGTTTGTCCTGATTTAGGTCAGTGCATTAGCAGATTCCTAGTGTGCAATGGTGATCAGGACTGTGAGGAGGATGGTGCAGATGAAGATCGATGTGAAGAGAGGAAAACTGTATGTGATATTGACAAAACACCTCTGAATTCAGAACTTACAGGAGCAGGGTAATGTTCTCTGCCAGTCTCAGTAGTACTGGTATCAAATGCACTTACATTTTGATGTGTTTGCAAGCTCTGGGTGGACAGATAGATTTCCTGGGTTTATGGTAAAACATCCCATATGCAAAAGTGTTCAGTACAACTGTTTCCACCATGCCAGCACTTCAGTCAGGATGTACAGGTCCTTTGACCTGAAGTACAGGATAAAGCTTTCAGTGTTTCATTCCTGCTGTTGGAAGACAAGTAACAAGTAACATTTCAACAAGTAACACACAATCTTCAGAATGGAAAAAATGAGTCAGCAATGTTCATTCTTTTTGTTCATTGCTATTGAATTTAGCATCCTAGATTCAAATGGATTTCTGTTTATACATCTGAACTGCAACCTAGGAAAATAATTGTTTTAAGTTTCATTGGTGTTGATTTATTACTTATTATGCAATGCACTTCAGATATAATACCCACCCAGCCATTTTATAATGGATGCCCTGTTGTTTCTGTGTTGCAGTAATTGTTCAAACAATAAAATGTCAAATCAGTTGCGATAGATATGTCTTAATCTATAGAGATAATGATGTGTTAATTTTTGTTGACAAATCAAGACCAACATTTCCCTTTCAGTGTTGTAATGTGCTATCCATACTGCAGTTCTGCATGTGTAAAAGTCTAGCAAGTGATAACCCCTTGCTTAAATCAGCCTGTGATCATGATTTGCAGATACAGCACCCAGTTTTAACAGCTCGAAATTTTTGTCTCTGTCTTAATGGCATATTTTTTTCTTCTTGTAGCTTTGATATTATTACTGGTGAGACTAAGGGAAGAGTCATTCATACAAAAAGCTTTGGAGGACAATGCAGAAAGGTCTTTAGTGGCGATAGGAGAGAGTACTACAGGCTGAGTGAAAGCATTCTCGCTTATAATTTTCAGGTATGTTTCCATTAAGCATAGCTTTGTATTTACAGTCAGGATTAAAATTGGGCCCTTGGCAGGTATGCTTCCCTAAACACAGCTCACTGACACCTGCACCCTTTTTGCAGTTGCTTATTATTTTGAAATACAAATTGGTGTATATCTTGCTAAAATAAAAGGGAAAAAAAAGTTTAATTTCTTAGATGTGATTTATAAATCTCTCACAGTTAGACTGAATGTAAAGCTAATCTCCTTAGCATAAGCAGTGGCCTGAATCACCCTAAGAAATGCTTTGGGGGGTGAAATACAGGGCTTTAGTGTGCTTTATGTAGATCTTACAGAGATGTTTTGTTTGAAGTCACTGTGTGAGTGATTTGATTTGTCTCACGTTCATCAAAAGCATGCCAAACAATCCATAATGTACTTTACAGCATAGAGTAAATATTTGAGATATGTATACACATATATAAATGCATTTAAATGCTTTTCCAATAGTGTGCAGTACTTTTTATGAAATCTAAAATGGATTCAGCCTGAAAAACCCATCAGCTTATTTTACATCACAAAGGCATTGCTCTACTCTATAAGTTACATATGTTATAAGTTTTTAAATCATACATGAAGCTATTCATAGAACTGTTTGTCTTTCCGCTTTCTAGGTTAAAGTTCAGAATGATTTTAGTTATGAGTTTTTCAACAGCACCTGGTCTTATATGAAACATGTAGAATGGTATGAAAATTCAAACAAGCGGGAACACAAACGCAATGAAAATCTGCAAAAGGTATGTATAACTTGCTACTGCAGCTTAGTATTTTGCATAAGTATTTTCATTACTTTATTCATATGCTTTTGTAGTGAGACGAAAATGCTTGTTTTATAAAGAAATTTTTGGCACAAAGTGCATGACAGTAAATATCCCATAAAACCTTTAAAAGAGATCACTAGTTTGCTTATCAATCCAGAGGAGCTGGCTGCTGTTTCTACTTCATCTGTCTTACCTATGTAGTAGTAATTTATTTATTTACTATCTGGGTTTTTCCTCATTTAAGGGAGAAATCATTAGCATCTTCTCATAAATGATTATTTTCTTTTCAAGTGGTTGATTGCCCTTTTTTTTTTGTACCTCTTGGTCAGTGTAGTAGTGCAAAAAGATTGAAATACTTCTGTAGTTAAAATTAATTTATTTTATAATGCATTTTCCATTAGTCGAACTCCATTAAGAGAGAAATGTGGTATCTTTAACAGCCAGGAGGTCCCAGTGCTTATGCCTTTAACTTATTTTAAACGGAGCATTAGATAAATAATTTGAGAGTAAATTTCAATTGTGAAGTACAACTTCCATCTTACAGAAAATGAAATCAAAAACAAATGTATGCATTTTATGCCCCCCAAGCAGACACTAACAATGACATATTTTAAGACTCAGCATAACCATGTTCAAAAGCAACTTTGAGAGTCTGAAGTAAACAGTACTGTACAGGCATATTGAATTTTATAGTTAAGCAGCATTCTGAAAATGGCTAGAGCCCCTTACATCAAAACCCTTACCCAGACAAAACAGGGTGCAATTAGCAACTGTACTGTCTGCGATTTGATTTCAGACAAAGCTTGTTAACCTTCTTCTGCCAGGCTCTGATTCTGGATCTTTGAAGAGTGAGATCTCATTTGTCCTTATGCTAGTTTTCAAGTACAGAGGAGGAAAAGAAAGATGTTGCAGCAATTATAAATAAAGGTCCAACCATATTTCATGAGTTCAGGTTGTTCTTTTGCATTTACTGTGTTGCTTAGACATATCTAACAGCTCTGTAAAGCTGTTGGTTAGCTGCCAATAGAATGTGTGTGCCATCTGGCTATTAGGAGCCACTCTGATAGTCACATGAAGCATGACTGATGGCTTTTCCTTCTCTCAGAGTAGGCAGCTGATGGTTGTTGAGAACAGTGTGGAAGTTGCTCAGTTCATTAACAATCGCCCAGACTTCCTCACTCTTGCGGAGCCTTTCTGGAAGGAACTGTTCAACCTTCCAGTCATCTACGAGTACAACGCCTACCGAAGACTTATTGAACGTTTTGGGACACACTTCTTACACTCTGGGTCTCTGGGAGGACATTACAAAGTTATTTTTTATATGGATACTGACAAAATGAAAGCAGAAGGTAGAGTACTAGAGTGTTTGTTGCAGAAAGCAAAATCAGTAATCAAGAATAAAAATTTATATGTGTGTTTTTCCAGCTAATGTCTAAAATCAAGTAACAGACTTATACAAGTTGCCACTTTCTTTTCATGGTCAAAAGAAAGAAGACTAAAAATGTGCTCAAACCACAGCATTTAGTTCTAGATCGGTGTTTGTCACCTGCAGTCCTCTGGGTATTAAAATATAAATATATATATATATATATGTATTATATATAGTCAGTTTAGGACCTCTTCAGGTTAAAATTGAATATAAATCTCAAGCAATGTTAAATTTTAAAGGTTACATGGAGATGAAGGTTGGGTAAAACTGTAAAGCAGAAAAAAATTACAGAGCAAACCCCAAAGTGGCACCTATAATGGTAATCATTTGGAGCATGCTATAGAATTATGGACTGCTGAGAAAATAAATGATACTGTAAACTGTTCCCAGATACACCTCAAGCCTCTGAGCATTCATCCATAAGCTTTAGCAATGTGTGGATCTTCCCATCACACACAAATGCTACTACCTTCTAGTTTAAGTGTAGTACTTCATGACATCTCTAGCCAGTGGGACACTTGGAAATTTATCCAACACACTTTCTGTGTATAGTATTGTTAATGGATGGATTATCTGTAGGTGTCAGCGTAACAGACTTGTCCAAGTGTACCTCATCAGACTGGAATGCAATCTTTGTAAAAAAGAAGCACCAGGAATGCACCAAACTGAATGAACTGCTACGGGCTTCTTCAGGTAAACGTTCAGTGGTGACTCACACAGTTGTCATGTATCCATCTCTCATCTCATCCTAAATAGCTGTCAAAATGAGGAGCAGGTGTTGATAACTTCGATGAATTCTGTCCTAACATGCTGAGCCCAGACATCAAGTGTCTGGTTTGAAAGGCTCTCTGGCACTTGTCAATTATTACTTATGCTTTCCCAGTAAATAGCACTTTTCTGGACACCCTAAATTAGAGTTTGCCAAGACACCTGGAAAAATAGATACCTCCTATATATGATCAGTGTAGGAGCTCTTGATCCAGGCAGAGGTGGTTGAACTGCACCAGTGAGTCCTTTCACTACTTGATAGCAGAGTTTTTGTATGTATTGTTTCTGTTTCCATTTTTAAACATAGTAATGCCTACGTATATGTATTTCCTATCCTGAAACTGCAGGAACCAGTGACAATAAAATTAAAGGAGACCCTTACATAGTAGGAGGAAGCCCTAGTGCTGTTGCTGCTCTTAGTTATCTAGACCTGGATAATCCTGCTGGGAACAGTCGGATGTACACCACGTGGGCTGCATCAGTGACAGACTATCCCAGAGTAATTAAAAAAAAGGTATGGCTATTTTACTGAAGCAGAGGTAAGCAGATGGAATCACCTCAAAGGGAGAAATTACTAGGCTACAGCTGGTGATTAATCATGTCATGATCCACACTCATTTCATTTTCAGACACTTTGTAAAAAAGGAAAGTGCTCGGAAAGAAAATGCTGTAAATCTAATATGATTAGGTGCATCACAAATCTAAGTCCATTGACAGGTCAATACCAGCCTTCAGTGACTTTAGAGGAGTTCTGGTTAGGAATAGGGGTCATGTTAGCATTGGAGAAAGACCAGATTGGATATAACCCCTTTCCCAAAATGCATATGGGCATGTCTGTGTGGCTTTCACTTCACTTGCCAGCTTCTGCATATCCCTTTTATCTCTCTTTATTCACTTTGCATACCTGGAGATTTTCCAAGTCAGACACTTCAGAGCAGGGCCTGGCCCTATTCACGGCCCTGTTCATATTTTTGTCTATGTCCCTCTTGGGAACTGGCCACATACCCAAGAATGGTATAAACCCCAAATACTTCTGTTAGGAAGTTTTCAGCTAAATGTAAAAGCATATAATATCATAAAGCAATCCATTTAAAGGCAAAATATTTACCTTTTTTTAACCTATGATCACTCTTCAATGAAATGCCTCAGTGGGCTATGTAAATGCCTTTTTCCTTATGCTGGGAACATGTGGGTGAAAATTCAAGTTGTACTGTACAGTGATGGTCTGTACTTTTATCTCACCTGTACTCTCATAGCTCAAATGTGTTTAAACATGACTGATATACCAGTTGCATTAAAGCATGCTTTTAAGCAGAACTGGCTTTTCATAAAAAGCCTAATATACTAACGTAAGATTTTAGAAATTAGCAAATTAGAGTATCTTTTCTGCTAACTGCCATGTGCAGAAGCATATGTCACAAATTATTTTGCATGAAATGTGGTTATAAGTTCTTATATCCCAGTCATAATTACTTAATTTGCATGTTTTCCTACTGTGTGTAGCTAACACCATTATATGACCTGGTAAAGGAAGTGCCCTGCTCCTCAGTCAAAAAGCATTACCTAAAACAAGCCATTGAAGAATACATGGCTGAAAATGATCCCTGCAAATGTCAGCCTTGCCAGAATGGTGGTGAGGCAGCCGTGGAAGGAACACAGTGTATATGTTACTGCAAGCCTTACACCTTTGGAGCAGCTTGTGAGCTGGGAACTCTCGTGCAAGATCAGCCAGGTCAGCACTCTTTAAACCTGTGAGAGTTTAGGGGTAGCAAAATGTGCTCTTGTGCTTCCAGAGTCTGTCTGTCTCACTGCACACCCATGCAGTGGCTGCTGGGGTGAGATACCATTGCAAGCAAACAGTATGGGGAGGGTCATGCCAAGCCTGAGTCTTTGTTTAGCATGTGTAAACAGTCTTTAGCAAAGAGCCGATTTTATTATTAGTGTTAAATACAGTGGACAATACTAACTGCTCAATGCAACCATACATAAGTAAGTACATATCCTAAACTAATTATCAATTTCTTCAAAAATTTTTACTTTTTAGTTTTATAATTAGTAGTAGCTGATAACTGCTTTTATGTTCTCTCAGACACTAATATATAGCGTCCATGGAACTATACCTGTGTGAAAATTGGGGAAAGATGGAAGATTAGATTACTGCAATCTGGGATTTTCTGTAAGGGCACAGTTGGTGCCATCACTAGCTTTGAACGGACTGTGACTTTAAACCTCTCAGAGGGCATGCTTTAAAGAGAGAGTGGTTTAAAGAGAGTAGTTTTCACATTAAACCAAATGTTGGACAGGTGTTGTTGATGGACAGTGGAGCTGCTGGTCTTCCTGGAGTCCTTGTTCAGGGGGAAGGAAATCAAGGAGTCGAACCTGCAACAACCCTTCCCCACGTGGTGGTGGGAAGGCCTGCCTGGGAGAACAGCATGAAAGGAAAGTATGCGAAGATGAAGAGTTGCAGCATCTTCGGTAAGCAGTAAAAAACACTTGGAGACAACTGCTGAAAGATTAAAAAATTTGTTTCAGAGGCTTGCATAAACTATTGAATTCAAGGAGATCACTTACTGAGTTTTAATATTTAAGTTGAAAGAAAATGAAATTCAGAAGCTGTGAATGTCATAGAAGATAAGGCTAAAAAATGGGGTAAAAGCCAGTAAACTTGACAGCATTCTATTTACCATTCTCTTGGATAGGCTGGCAGTGCCTGATTTCAATATAATCATGTTGTAAATGTAGGCAAAAGAGTTTTGAAAATGGGCTTTACTGAGGAGTGTAGCATTTTGAAGGAAGACTAAATTCAAACTAAAGTGTACTTTTGTTTGCTTCACAGCTTGATTGAACCACACTGTTTTGATTTATCCATAAAGCCTACAGAATTTTGTTCACCTCCTCCTCTCTTAGAAAATGGATTTGTCCAAGTAAGTTATTTCTATTCCTCTGTTATCTGTTCTGTCCCTACCTGCAATGTCTTTTCTACAGTTAACAAAGATGTTCTCTTGCAAATTTGCATCTCTCTTGGCAAGCTTAGTATCCAGCCTACTGAATATCTACTCTTGCAGCATTTTTCACTGTCTGAAGTTTACAGGACAATATCCAAAACTTCAAGCTAAAAGTTAGATAAAACAAAAAAATCCCACTCTCAAAACCAGAACAAGATCTTTGCTTCTCTGGACCATCGTACTTATAGAGAAAAGTCATCTGCTTGTCCTTTATCCCATATCTGTATTAAAAATTTACTGAGCCACATGAATTACATATAAAATCACAACAAACTAGAGAGAAAAAAATGCTCAGTCATCCAGGAAGTCCATAATGGAATTATAAAGAGATTTTAGGTATCTTCACTCTGTAACTCACTATTCTGCTTTCTCTGGTGAAATGAAGACCTGGCAAGATACTTGGCTCACCATAGCTTAGGCTTATTTGACAAGGGGGAATAATTCCTCCCTTGGAGGAATGGATGATGCCTTCTTCATGTTATCAGGCTGTCATAAGTCCCTTTGCTCAATAAATAGATAAAAGAATTAGTTCAAAATTCATT
Organism: Sylvia atricapilla; assembly: GCF_009819655.1. Classification (NCBI taxonomy): domain Eukaryota; kingdom Metazoa; phylum Chordata; class Aves; order Passeriformes; family Sylviidae; genus Sylvia; species Sylvia atricapilla. Next base: position 71,990,195 of record NC_089174.1, read on the forward strand.
AGTTGCCTCTGCACAACTGCAGCCTGTGGCAAGATCCAAAATCTTGCCCTCCTCTTTAGGTATTTTTTCATAAGAAAAGTCCACCATGTTAACCCTTAGAAAGCTGGTAACATGCCATCCTAAAAACTGGCAAAGCCATATACTCTCCACTGATCTCCCCCCAGCCCAAGGCTTTTCAAGATTTTATCCTGCCCTGCTAATGTTTGTTAGCAGCTATATTTGCAATTTGTTTATACACCATCAGAACAGCACTGTTCCATACCCCTTATGATTTAGTGACTTGATAAGCAGCATTGTGCCAAATGTTCCAGACTCTCTCATTCACTGTGTTGTAGAATAGCAATAGGTATAAAATAGCAATAATACTTCTCAGTGTCCTCAGCTGCTGCATTCTGGAATCAGAGAGAGTTAGTACTGCTGATAGTTCCTGTATTTTATATCCAAAATTTCACCTGTTCATTTTCTTTCAGAATGCTGAAAACTCATACCCTGTTGGGAAAAACATTGTTTATGCATGCAAACATGGATATTCTCTCGTTGGTGATCCTGTTGCTAAGTGTCGCAGTAATTTACAGTGGCAAGTTGGAGAGAGATATTGCCAGGGTATGTCTAACTGATTCTTGTTCTGAACTACAGCTCTATTTCTGAATTCCAGTGGAACATCTCAGAACATCTGCTTTCCAGCTACAATGGGGGGAAGAGACACACCTGTATTTCCAAGTTCCCTAGACATAATAATGTCTAAATTGACTTCTATTATGAATCCAGATATTGTAATGCTGAATTAGAAATATACCCATAAAGTCTAGTTTGCATTAAAGCTGGAACAGAGGGAGACTAAATTCCAGCCCAGAAATTACTTCCTGTGGAAACAAGCAAACATTGTTGCTTGCTTCAGTCCTAGGGCTATATGAAAGAACCATGAGAATTTTCAGCACTGCAGTTCAACAGTTTCCTTTCCTCCTTTCAAACAAGACTGACTGCCCACAAATGCTTAAATGCTTTTAAATGTTTTAATGCCCACACTGTTTAAAGGCTATCCCTGTGTGTACCAGGACATGGTTTCCCAGGGTCCCGTGTGTGATATACCTCTGTTAGGAAGCTGTTGCCTAGTAGAACCATCAACAGAAACATGGGTCCTAAGGACAGGGAAGCCCTCATCCAGCTAGGGCTGCACCTGCAGGCAGTAGGAGAAGATACTCCTGTGTCTGTGTCCTTATTTTTGCATGCTTGACTGGTGTGATGAGTTACTATCCCAACTGATACATTTCTACAGGAAAGTCAACCAACCTCATCATTCAATTTTTTAAGGAATTTTGGAGAAAATAAAACATATGACTGCCTTATGCAATCCACTGATTTACTGTGGCTGTCTCAAATGCTTCAATCCACAGAAACTGCATGTCTCCTGCCTGACCTGGAGGGGGGTTTGCAAGGAAAGCCATGGAAACCTGTGTACGAGATTGGTGAGAGAATAACCCTGTCTTGTCCACATGGCATGAACTTGGAAGGGGCACACTCCATTTTGTGTGAGCCCAGTCTCAAGTGGTCTCCTGATGTGAAGACTATCCAGTGCAAGAGACCACTGCAGCCCTCAGGTACAATGTGAAGTTTCTTTCTAATTAAGCTTGATGTAGTTTAGATATATACAGAGCTATTGCTGAGACAGTGATAGAGAAGCCATACTTACATCACCAGCAAGAAGCACAGAAAACATGGGGGTGTGTTTTTTGTGGTCTGTTCAAACAAGATGCCTGAAGGCATTTCATTGAAGTTTCATTAAAGCTTTTTGCTTCCCACTCTCTTATTGCTATCGAGTGTTGTCACTATTTTAAGAAATTGCCTGGGATTTATGCACTCTATTCTGCCATCCAAATATGTTTCACTTTTCACACTTTGTATAACACTACCACCATATGAATTACACCTTGGAGTTTTTCTATTTGGAAGCTGTTCAGTGCACCAGAGCCTCTTGTGACAGAGGAAGACAGGGCTGAGTGATTGCTTTTGCTGATGTGGCAGTCAGACAGCTGATATGAAGCAAAGATCCAAAACCTGAAAGCAATGGGAAAATACTGCTTTAAGTTCATTCAGTTTAAGCTCTAGTTTGATATGGGCAGGCAGGGGCAGAAAGGAAAATAGGCTATAGCTTCAGTCATCTTTTCCAACAGTGACGACAGACAAGAATTTCTGTTGAGCACTGCTGTGATGCTTACCAGTGACACTGAGGCACCCAAGCAGCTTGTGCTTCAAGCCTGCCACATCTTCACCTGAGATCCCAGGTATTCACCTGAGGAGACCCTTGACTGGGGACAACATCCACTGCTGCTGGAGACTAGGCACATCTCCTACATTTTTTCTGTTCTCTCCTTATCAGCCAATGCTGCTGACATTGCCTCAACTACAGAAAGAGGAAGGTGACAGTCAGGCTTAGACTTCAAAATGCAACAGTCCTGTGAGATTTCTGGTGTATGTCATCTGCTGTCATGAGCACATCAACATGAAGTATAGTGATTTCTGAAGGAATAGCACAGCTGTACATAAATGACTTGCTGCTGCTAAACTGCCAGAGTAGCAGTGCTGAACTTCTGTTACCAGTTACTTATGCTTAGCCTCAGTGACTGATTTTCATTTGGGTTTTTCGCTAACATCATGGTCACAAATTCCAGCAGTAATTGGAAAGTTTCAAACGCTTCCATCAGAAAGAAAAAAAAACAGCTTGTGCTTGGCTGTATTGAGAGCATACTAGTATAACAGTTAAAAAAATAAAGCAAAACAATTGGATTAATAACAGTTAAAAACTCAAGGAGAGTGAGATAAGAAGGATAAAAATACTGAAGATTCACGACAGAGTGGCATACATATATTTGGATGGGAATATTTAGTCACTATGCAACCAACTACCCAGGGGATGAACAAAATGCAGTGATTTTTGATGAAAATTTCCCCTCTGCAGGAAGATAGGGTTATGCTCGCTGCCTGTATTGCAATGCATTGCAACTCTTACTTTTTCTTTTTTGTTTTTTTTTCTTCTTCTCTGGTAATTTGTTTATTTTGCTTAGCATATCTTAATCTGTAAGGGAGGTTGTTTGTTCTTTTTTAGGAAAGGCAACAATCCAGAGTACTAAATTTTAATGTTAGCAGTCACACAATCTGAAAAAAAATCAGGATGAAACCTCCTTAGGAATTGTGACTGTATATATTTAGCAAAGCCTAGCTGTTAACATGTTACTGAAACCTACAAAGAAATGTTTAGCAAAGTATGGAGTAGAACTCTCTGCTTAAAGAATGGTACACCTGCGATCATGAAAATTCCCCAATAATTACTACTATTTTTATTTTAAAAGTTGGTACAGACTGAGAACTGATGATGGAACCTGTAGTTTTCATTACCATCAGTGTAAAGATAAAGATATTTGGGTTCACATAGGGGTTTGGATCCTTAGCTTCTCTAGTGACAACAGTGAAGTCAGTAATTCTGAAACCTGATGACAAAACTGTTCCCAGCTATGATTCAGCAGTGCTAAATTTAGCAGAAACAAATAACTGCTGCAGAAATGAGATGAATGTTTAAGCTTTAACATAGTACTTTTCTCTTTCCATCTGGTTGGTGACCCATGGATAAATTACTGAACAGCAACTTTGCAAAATGTATCATATTTTCTTAATACTGTTGATTATTTCCCTGTAGTAGATACTTTTAATGACCAAGTAGGGTGTGACTTTTTGTCATGACTAAATAACTCAGTGCCTTTTAAACTCAACTGGTAATTTCAGAGTAGACCTCTAACAGCCCTTGTTTTTCTGACCCTTAATATCTGCGTGTTCTTCTACTTCAGTGCCCAGTGTGAAAACAGAAGTGACAGACCCTAAATGTCAGCCATGGGAGAAAGTATATCAGTCACAATGTGTGTGCAAAATGCCCTATGAGTGTGGGTAAGTTAAAGCTCAATTTGGCAGTTAGATTCTCACTTTATTCAGGACCAATTATATTTCATAAGTTTTCAGTCTATGACAAAGGAGAAAACTTTACTTACATGAGGAAGAGACATTTACTTGGTATGCTTTACACCTTAATCAATGTCCTCTTCATCACTTACCTGTGTTGTCAGAACTGTCAGTGGGTTTTAGCAGTGCTGGAATTTGGTCGGATGACAGAACATGAAGGCATAATTTTGCTTGATCTATGAAGTAGTTGAAAAAAGATAAAATTATATTTTCAAGATTTAGAGGATTGAGGAAAAGTTAAAACAGAGGCCCTTGGGATGCAAACCATCAAAGCAATAAGGTAATGAAATAAAGCAGATTTCTTTTCACTGCTGAGAGACTAGGGGGTTATGAAAGGCACAGCAATCTAATTTCATCTCACATTTACACAGCAGTTTTCAGAGACCAGTCATGTCACTTTTCCTAACTTCATAACTTGCAGATTAGAGTTTGCTGTTTCCTGTTTGATCTAAGCCTATATTCTGCAATAAGCAATGCAGAAGAAATAATGTAAGGAAATGAGTTAGACTCTCAGTTCTTTGAGAGATACAAAAATAAGAGGACCAAAACAGAGGAGTAAAAAGAAGATACCTGAGACCAAATGGCACTGATGAACAGATGTCCCAAAGGGTTCAGCACTCCAGCATCTGGGCTGGTTTGCATAAGACTGGATGACATCTATCAAGTCAATCCTATAAAGTGGGTGCGAGCTCTAAATATGAAGTCTGGCCATATGAAGTCTGTGCTTTTGTGACTGAGCTGAGCAGTTTGGAAGCTTCAGGATAACAGACCAAATATGTCTTACCCATGTACAGCAGGAAGAAGAAATTGTGAAGATATCTCAAGTGATTTCAAGGTAGAACAGAACTTTCAGTGGAGCATGTGTACTTCCCATCAGGCATGTAGACCAGAAGTGCTTTGTTTAATGACTCACATTTTATGACAAGATTAGCACTCTGAACATCTCAAAATTAAAATTGGTGAGCTTAGATCAGATGCAGATCCACTAGGTAGTTCCCTAGAGTCTGAGGCCATTGTCCTGTGTGCAAAGGTAAGTGCCAGGTTTGTAATAACTCTGCAACCTAATGCTATTCCTATCCTTAAACACTTAAATGCTTTTAGTAATGTGGTTCTGCTCTTTTTCTCTCAATACTTATTAAAAACAGTCAGCAGCTCATTTTCTGGTTTATATATGTGTTGACGTCAGTTACACAGAATACTATGGGAGTCAAAGCTAGGGAAGGCCTTGGCCAGAGTCACCAGTCAGGAGGTTAAATGAATTACATTTAGTTAGGCATTGAAGCTTCGTTTGCAATTAATCTACTACTTAGCTGTTTCTATTTTTATAATTATGTTCACAATGGCAAAGATATAGATAACGTCATTCCTGTTACCTTATGCCATTGTTTCACTGTCTTGAAATAAAGCATCTAATGATAGAAGGATAAATCATCAGCTGTCAAAGCAGACTAATCTTCCAGCCTCTTATAAGGCTGTAGGAGTAAAGCATGTAAGCAGATCTCAGTCTGGTCTTTCCTCAGAGAGCAGAATTAACTTGCTGTGTTTTGGCAGTGACTTTCAGCAGTAGTCTCTTCTCTGAAGATAGCTTGGAGCAAGAAGAGTACATGTGGTAATTCAGGAACACCATGGTTTCAGACCTATTCTCCATCTTTCCACTTCCAAGAGACTAGCTACAGAGGCTGCCCATAACAGCACAAGAGCCCTAGAACAGGCTGGTAACTCGTCCCTCGTGGTAGGGTGCCTTAGGCTACATCTGCCCTCATCAGTGAGAGCAAGGGAATGCCCCCTAGGCACGAGAGCTGCTAAATTGGTATAGCAGTTCCTGGTAGACTTTTGACAAGGGCCAGTTCCTGTATTATTCGCAGACACAGCTCAGGAGTGACTATGATCAGAGACCATTCCAGTCTGATGTAGTCCCCATCTTCTGGGGCAAAGAGGAACACCAGTTACTCTATGTCAATTGTCCCCAACACATGGAAGGGGCCAGAGTACTGTGTGTTAACACAGATCGAGCCTCAGCCTCCAGTAGCTAAGTGCTCCACAGTGTAACATGAGATTTGATAATTTTTAAGTACTATCCCCTCTTTTTGTTCTTCAAATTTATTTGCAAAACATCTGTGTTTCTCCTGAGAGTTTCTGGACTGCGTTAAAATAAAACTTCTCATCTCAAATGTAATTCTGGGAAGTTAAAATCATTCCTAGTATGATGAAATTTTCGCTTCACCGAAAGTTTCCTACCTCTTATTGCAGGTGAAAGGGAAAGAAGGTATATAAGGAAGTAACAGATATTATTTAATTTCTCACCATATGTGCTTTAGTAAAATATTGTTCCTATCCTTAACCTTATTTTTTCAGGTAAAAACTATTGAATTTCTCACATTCAGTTTACACAAGGATTATTCCTTACCTTTAATCATTTTTATTGCACTGCTGTGATGTTCCCAGCCCTGGGAGATATGCTTTCTCAACAATGAGTGCAAATTAATAATTTCTCTTTTGAGTGAAGCTTTTCCATCCTTTTTCCTAGGTATCCTAGCATGTTGATTTCCACTGTCTTCCTTCTGCTGACCCAGCTGTAGCAAATACTTAAATCACTCTCAAGATAGTATGAGGCATTGAACTCTAGCAAGAGTTTGGCAAGATGGTCAGTGTTTGAACTCCTGGGTTCAAACTTTGGCAGCCAGTTAAATCAGTTCCCTTTACTCTTTAAGGTGTTGCTAAAGTGACGCAAAGCAGACAGATTAGTGCAGAGGTCTGATCTTAATATTTTTAGATAAGTTAAGCTGCCTTCTCTGCAAAATTTTGACCATAAGAGTCAGATATTGGGATTTATCACTTAGGCAAGTAAAGAAGACACCTAAACAATTTTAAATATAATAAAAAATTTAATTACAGATTAAATACAATTTCTTTCCCAGGAACACACGTTGTTCTTTAAGATAATATATAAGCAGGGATATATACTTATACTTCTTAATATACTACTTATACTTCTGTCTGTAAAGATAACTTTCACATAAAAATCAGGGCTCCACTATCTTAGAGGCTGTGCAGCCAGATGACCAAACAGTACAACGCATAGAAGTTAACCTGTTTCCTTTATCAGGTGCCTGCTGCTATAGATCCCTTGGTCTGTTCTCTTGGCCCTCAGAAAAGAGGGTTAACCTCATTCTTTATAGTAACAAAAGAGAATTAAGGAAAATTGCAACAAACTTTACTAGGGATTTAGTACCTCTCCTTTTGACCCAGGACAGCAGTTAAGGGACATGTAGTTTGTGAGGATGCTAACCTAAGCAGAAGATATAATAGTTAATAAAAATATTTGGTCACTGGTAAATGTACCAAACTTTTCAGGCTCAGTTGATGAAGTCCATGCCATATTTTAAGTACCTTAAACATGAACTACACTACAGGTATTTTAAAACTTCTGAAGAGCCAGCTCTTTTAAAAGGCTTCAAAATCATCTTTTTAGGAACCATTCCCAAAGCTTGGAAAAGACTCTTTTCCTTAGCACCTTACTTGTAAATCAAAACCCACTTCCTAATTCACAGGAAAAAAAAAAAAAAAAAAAAGTTACCTTAGTGCCTGGCTGTTAAGTAAGCAAGGTTTGAGTCCTAGCATTCTTACGAGAGTTTCCTCTTCCCTTCTCTTACGGCATTCCCCTTTCCTTCAGTCAGCCTCATGATGCTCACTTGGGCCATTTGCTTGTTCCTCATTAGGGCCATTTACCTGTACCTCATCAGCCTCTTCTCCCCACCAAGCACCTGTTTAGCTAAGGCTGATGTTCAGAACTGACCTATTAGGCATCATAAGTTTCAGTGGAAGTGTTTGTGAGCTTAAAATGGGGAGCTGTGCTGTAAATTAGGCTTTGGGGCTGAATTTCAAAGCTCGCCATCCCCTGGGAGCCTATCTCTGCTCTCTGGTACCCTGTGAAGCCCCTTACCCGTGGCTGTAAAGTGCATTTGGGAGAGCACAGGCATGCTCTGCTCCAGATAGTCACTCTTTTGTTCATTCTACACAAATACTGCTGATTGCATTGAGAACAAGTGGAGAAGCTAGGAGTTCGAGATTAAAACTCAGTTGTAATGGAAAGGGTTTTTTTTCCTCCCCTCCTACATTTGGAATATGAAACACAAATAATGACATCTTCCTGGAATTGAAATAATGGAAGGGTTTTTTTACTCCCCTCCTACACTTAGAGCATGAAACACAAATGGTGGCAACTTCCTGGAACTCTTCCCAAAGCAAACACTATTTAAGATCATCCAAGAATTGTTATTAACAGTTTTAAAAGCTAATTTATGTGGGTGTTAAAGCTCTATTTGCATTTCAAGAAATAAGCTTTTTTTCTGGGTAATTTTTTTCTTAAAATTCCTGCAGAGATGTCGGTACATTTCCAGAAATATCTTTGGTTTCTGATGGTTGGTTATAAGGTATTATTTAGTAAAAGCCTAGCCTAGCATTTTAAAAGACAGCAAAATAAAAAAGTATATTTGAACATCTTAAAATTAAGAAATACCTAAAAAATATATGCACATTTGTATACATCATGTATGTATTAAATGTTCTCTGTATGTGTACTTACATTCATGCATGTGTCATAAATTAGAGAATAATTGAGATCTGAAATACTTTAAACTACAGTCTCTCTCTCTCACTGCTGCTGAGATCAATGGCAAAAAGATGGTAATCTCCCTGTCCTTCAGATGAAACAGATCTTGACTCTGAGGTCCATGTTCTTGTGGAAGAGGAAGAAGTCTAAACTGTCTGTATGTCTACGTCTTGAGCTCCTTGCTGCACACTTAGAATGTACTTAAGTGAAGAGAATGTACTTAAGAGAAGTTGTAACTAGACTGAATGTTTTCCACTCCCTCAGCTCTATTTAAGAGTTAGCAAGATAAAGCACATTTAAATAGCACAATTCCTGCTTTTGTTTTCAGTCCTTCCCTGGACACCTGTGCTACAGATCAAAGAACCAAAAGAAACACACCTTTAACTGTTTGCAAGATGCATGCCTTGGAGTGCATGGGCAGAAAATACTCTCTGACTAATGCAGAAAACTGCGAAGTACCCCAGGCAGTTGAAATACCATGTGGATCATGCCGTTCATGGGAAAAATGCAATGGTAAGAGATTCTTCACAACTGTAAACAAAATTGTTCATATAACCAAAAGGAAATCTTTATCCCTAATTACACATTAGCAGTTGGGCAGTTGGTCTGTCCTGGTGTGGCATCTGCAGTCCCTGCCAGAAGCACGAGGCACTGCTGAGCTGGCTCAAACCATTAGACAAGTGTTTGGTAACCAAACATGGCAAGAATCTTCAACCATGGAAGAAAGAACCCTGCAGGATATTTTAACAAAATGTGCTATCTACAGGAAAACCTTATTCCTAGTCCCCGTTAAGTGAATCATCCTTTTCATCCACTTTTTCCTCTGGGTGAAATCCCTGCCCTACTCTTTTTCACTGTATCTACCTGTTCAGATTCCTTAATACAGCAATTGGAGAAATCCTTACTGCCCACAGGAGTAACTAATCTTCTTCTGAAATTTGCCTGGCAGTCTCATCAGCAGGATCCTGTGGCTAGGAATTAAAAGTTTTATTGTGTGCTAGCTGGGAAAGCCAGTTAGTGTTGTTTGTACTTCACTGTCTATCCCCAGTTTCTCATATAATGATTAAAGGTGAGGTCTCTTCCCTCAGGGGAAATAGTTCCTGGTTTTTTGCAATCTGCCTGCAGTGGAAGTTTTCAAATTCCCTGATTTATTTGCTCTGAGTGTCCTATTCTACATTGCATTTAATGAAGGGTTGCCAGGAATGGGAAGATGAAGTAATAAACTAGGGTTTTAGAAGTACCCTAGCTAGAGGCATAGTTATTGTCATAATTTAAAAATACAAAGGATTACTAGATAGGGGTTCATCTGTTTTGTCTAGCAGGGTTGAACAGGCAAAAATAATAACAACAACGAAGTCAAAACTTTTTGGAGCTTCAGCCAAGACAAATACAGGAAGGAAAAAAGAAAAAAGAAAAAAAAAAAAAAAGCATTCAACACCAAAAAAAAAAAATTATTAAAAAGAAATACCAGGTAGAATTTTCTTACCTGAATGTCACTGATACAGCTACACATATTTATTTATAGGAGTAGATCCTTTGATCTTCATGAAACTGTCTGTATGAAAATATAGATACAATTTTAAATGTTTGCATGATAAGTTTGTTAGTGTCCAAAGACAAATCTCTCATCTTACAGGTTATCTGAACCCTAGAGTAGTAGATACATGGACCAGTTCTAGAAGTAACATCAGAGAAGGCTTTGAGTACAGCACCTGAGACACCATGAGCAAGTTTTTCCCTCTCCATGCAGAGAAAGCTCCAGCAATGCAAAATTTGTTTCCACTTCTAGTTTTTTTTTTTTACTGAGCATGAATATCAGCTAGTGTTACTGAAAGAATTAGGGAATTAGGTTAAGGAAGGAGTGACAGAATTACAGAAAGCTTTGGGTTGGAAGGGACCTGTGAGGATCCTCTAGTCCAACCCCCCTGCAATCACCCAAGATGTCTTCAATTAGAACAGGTTGCTCAGAGCCCTGTCCAACCTGGTCTTGAGTGTTTCCAGGGATGGGGCATTAACCATCTCTCTGGGCAACTTGATCATTGTCTTTCACCACCTTCATCCTAAAAAATTTCTTCTTCATATCTAGTCCAAATAAGGTCTTCTTTAGATTAAAACCATTATCTCCTGTCCTAGCATTGCAGTTCCTATTAAAATGTCTGTCACTCTCTTATAAGCTCGCCTTAGGTACTGGAAGGTCCTGTAAGGTTTCCCCAAAGCCTTCTCTTCTCCAGGCTGAACAACCAAACTGTCTCAGCCTGTCTGTGCAGGGGAGGTGCTCTAGCCTCTGATAATTTTTGTAGTTTCCTCTGATCCTGCTCCAACAGGTTCATGTCTTTCTTGTGAAAGCTGAGTACCCTCCAGAAAACTCCTTTCAGTCTTACAGGTTGCCTAGAAACATTTTACTCGGGGTTTTTTTGTGGTGACTTGGATGCTATCCTGATTGTTTTTCCTCTGTGCTTTTGCTTAGTGCCATCCAACATCTGTGTTTGTGATGAAGACGGGCTGTGTGAGGAGGAAGGTGCCCAGGTCTGTGCTGAAGTGAGCAGCTCTGCTGCCCGTCGGACCATGACCGAATGCGAGGTTGGGCTGCTCAGGTGCCAGGGGCAGAATGTCACCCTTGTCAGCATAAGGCCCTGTGACAAGCAGAGTAAATAAGATATGTTACGCTTTATTTTGCTTATTGCTGGAGGATATGTCAAAATATGTTGGCTTTTGGTCAGGACATACTTTGAACCTTGCTCTGCCAAATGTGAGCTCTGCTGTGAAATCCATCACAGCTGATGAGACTGAGCATCTGGTCAGCTCTGCATCAAGGCCTAAGGGTCATTGTTAGACAGAGATGCTCTTGCCACAACTGCTCACAACAGAGCTCTTGCTTAGGCACCAGCCTTAGCACTGGCAGATTTACTTCATATTTCCATCAGAATTAAAAAGTATTGCTAAAGCGCAATTGCCAAAGTAGCTATTATAGTGATGGATTACCATGTTTGACATTTTCAATGTGTTTTTCTTAATGCCACACAAACATATGCTTGCACTGAATAGATTTAGATTAGCAAAGCATACAGACTAAGCTTTACAGAGTAAGAGGTATGATTCTTCTCTTTTAATAAAGCAACTTCTTTCTACCATACACTACTTAGTTGAGAGTTGAGCAGTCTGGGTAGAACTGAATGTGTTGTTGAGCCTGATGCACTTAAATGTCAAAACAATGTGCATTAATAGTAAGGCCATATTAAAGTAATGACAACACATCTATGCTTGCAGCTTCTCATACACAGAACTACTTCACAAAAAATCACCATTTTACATTGTCATTATTATTATTATTATTATTATTAGCTACACTTGTAAGCACAAATTACTTGGTTATGTTTGTCACATGCATTTATGTTCATGCCAAGACTGGTTTCCTTACAGACAAAGGCATTCTGGCTTAGCAAAACTTTCTCAAAGGCAACTATTAGGGAAAACACATTTTTACAGCAATGAAGATATTCTGCATGCAGTCCCCTTGCAGATACCACTGGATAATCTTCACAGACTATTTCTGAATAAAAGAAGTCGCCTACATCCTTACAGAGCTAAGCATTCTCTCTGGCATAGCTGGACCGTGACATCTTTGCTTACATATTGCAAGTCCACTGAGGTACCCATGCTGGCAGTCCCATCCCTTCCGACTATTCTTGGATGCAAACAAGGACAAAGGGCTGGATAGCAAGTGGATGTTCAACCAAGTGCAGTACAACCAGCGTGTATTATATGTATGTGAGCTTTTACATCAACAGATTCTATTTCTTACTATCATTAATGTAGTAAGATTAAACATCTCTCGTTTTTCATGTTTCTAGCAGTAGTTTCCTTGCATAATCCTTACCCTCAGCTGGATAAAGCTTTGCTTTCTGTGATCCTGGGAATAAAGAGTATGACAGAACAGGAGTCACTTTCCTTGGAAACTCTCTCTTGTGGAGTTAGCCATGTTGGAGGGGAAGGTTGCAACACACTGACTGAAAGGACCTCCTGATGTTTTTAACCTTTATGCTATCTGGAAAATAAAATCAGGTTGTGGGTTTTGGTTATTTTTTCTGCTTGAACAAATAATAAATTTTTGTGAATAGCACACAGATGAAAATAAGTAGAATAAAATTCAAATAAATTTAGTCAGCTATTTTGTCTTTATTATTTGCTCTGGAGTAGTAAGTAATAGTTTGTAGAGCACCCAAATGTTTGCCTACTTAATTACTCTCATCTCTCTTCCTCTCTCCACAATTTCTAACCTTTTTCTTGTGGCATTGCCCACAACATGTGATTGGACTATGAGTCCACAGGGCAGCAATAGCTTCTATATCTGCTCAAGGCAAGAAAAAATCGCTTAGAAATTTCCTGACAGATAGCACAGAAATAATAGTGACTTGGTGATTCATGTCTTCAAACATAGGGAAATGTGGAAAACCAGCATAGGGCCTCAAGAAACACTGAGAACTCCTGTTTCAAAAAACAATAAAGTTGCCAGATAATCATCTCAATACATCAGCAGGTAGAGTTCTCCATGTCCATAAAATAAATTAGTCTGAGATAAGACAGCCAAAATATTAATGAAGGCTGCACTTCAGATGCTTCATTCAGTCTGTGACATCTCACTGTTTATCTGACCCACCTAAACCCTTTTTCTCTCCTTCTTCTTTCTAATTACCCACTCCATCTTTTCCCCTCCTACTTCTCAGACCAGTCAGCTCCTTCTCTGTGGGCTCCTCACAGACACATTCCCTCCTACTGCCAGACTGAAGGTGTCCAGCAAGTTATCTGCCCTGCTTCCTACTGTGATACCACACTCATTCCCTGCCTGTCTTGTGACTTCCCTGCCACACCAGAGGCATTTCAGTTCCATCACCCCTCCTGAAAACCTGAATACATCTTACAGCATTTTAGAATAGATATTATGGGGGTTTTTTTTGGTTTTTAACCAACAAGCTGACTGTCTAATGCTGCATGAGAGGAAAAGTATGGGGATTAAGTAAAAGTTTTCTTCAAAGGAATATGACTATTCACTGAAAGAAAAGCAGGTCCATGTAGGACCAGTGTCTAGGATGATGCTGTCCAGTCACACAGTCATTCCTATGGTAAGCATGTCTGCTGGCCACACTTTGTCCCTTTCACTACAGAAACATCTCCAGTCACTGTGGTCCACTGTACTGATATTAAACTGACAAATAAATGCAGGACATTTTTTCTCGGTAAGAAAGCAAAATCAGATGAATGAGTGTCACATGAGGGGAACAACAGGGAGACCATGGTTCCATGGAATCAATAAGATTAGCAAAATTACCTCACAGAGAGTGGTTGTTCTGGGTTGAGCTTTGTTTTACCTGAATTAAATGACCATGCATTTGGACTATGACCATGCATAGTCCATGCATTTGGACTATGACCATGTATCAGAATACTTGGGAGGAGTTTGATATTAGATGACCTGAACTTTGGACAGCTGTGGCAGATCAAATTTAACTCAAATGAAGGTAAGCTAAACAGATCTGTGTAGGGTAAGCTTGTTATCCACACTGCTAAGATCATCTGAGGCCAGTGACTTGGAAGATATCATGAGCTGCTCAGTAAAAAGGCTTGCCTGATACAGAGCAGTCAGTACAAGAACATCTATGATCAAATGGAAGGACCTCTATAAAACAGGAATGCTGAAAAAATGCCTCCTAGTTAACACTATCTGGTAAACATCAGCATGTGGGATGAAATTCAGCCTTTGTTGCTTCCTTGCAAAAAAGGGGTCTGCTGAGCAGTAGCACTATTAAAACCTTGTTTTCTAGGAATTTATTTTTGGTGTAGATAATCAGAGTGATAGGAAGTAAGTCTGTGTTGTGTCTGTTCCCTTGGGGCAGACATAGGAGAGATCTTCCTCTCTCCACTTGCCTATTTTCATGAAAGATAATGAAGAATCCATACGTTTCAGATCAAATAATGCATTATATGTTTTTAAAAGATAAACTACAGGTTCATATATACTACTGATGGGACCACAAATCTTGACTTCTGCTCAAATAACCATATGACAGGCTCCCTTTGTGAACAATGACAAGCTGGAAAAAGAAGGAAATGCCCTAGAAGTGAAGGTGGGAAGGATAAATCAGGGCTATCACAGAGCAGTAGTGCCCCCAGGTTAAGCATAAGATGTGGAATGTCTCCAGCCAGAACAGCCAAAAAGCTAATAGAAACCTAAGAAGGAATAAAACTCTTCTGATACATTCTTTCCTAATCTGGGAGCAGAAAATTAACATCTGAAGAGTGATAGAAAATTTGTCTGCCTTTACAATGACATGGGAGAAACTTCCCAAATTCCTGCCAGATGGGAGTCCACCTGCATAGACAAGATTTGGGACCAGTGTATATCTGGAGACTAACTGAATGACAGCAAATTATGTCCACCAACCTGCTGTTGTTGAAGTACTAATGGTAGCACTAGTAGAGTGAGGTATCCTTTGGAAATCTCTTTTTCACTGGAGACTGTATTTCCCCAGTGTGGTTCTCATGGCTCCTTGAGCTAAGCGCCAGACACCCATAGGCATCCTTTGCCTTACAGAATGAGAGCCACATGAAGCAGAATGCTTGTGATTCCCAAAGCACTCCTTGATTTGCAGCCCTGGGCAAGACGCTCCTAGGTGAAAATAGATGAGCAGTTTAGTGGCCTGCCAAAAGCAAAACACCATTAATTGCAAGAAAAATGTTTTGAGGTAGAACATAACTTGAAAACATGAAGAAGCTGTCAAAAATAACATTTACAAGATATAGTTTTCCCCATCATTGAGACATCTCTTTTCTCTCTGTTCTCTTAATGTCTCCTCTAGACAGCTTTGGCCAATGTACTTCCACTCTTCAATCTCTTCTTGCAGGGCTTAACTTGTTTCCCCTCACTTGCCAGTCATAACCTGACAAAACACGCTCACTATTTCTTTACACCTGATGATTTTGCCAATTGCTTTCAGTCTGAGACCTGTTGCCTCTCTTCTTAGTTCATTCTCTCTATAGCCCAAATAGAATCTTATTCAATAACCTCCTGCCCTGGTCTTGCTACCACCTAAAGCCACTGCATCACCGCATTCATAATGCTATTGCAGATCAGCTCCATTTCCACTGTACTGTGGCTCTGCCACATTCCTCACTGTGATGAGCTGCCACTGTAAGTAACAGCAGAGCCATTACTGTGTATGACGGGGGCACAGGAATATAAACTGCTATTGATTCTTTCTCTCTTTACTACAAAACATAAAGGCGTTGTTTCTGACCGGCGGAAGGATGCTGTTGGCACATTGGATCTTCCGGCTTAACTCAGGAAACATGCTAATTGCTCAGAGCTCAGTCTCTGGGACCTGCTCTCCTGCATGTGTTCCTTAGGTAGCTGTTTTCACTTCTTGTGGTCAGGGGCCAGTGAGCAGAGTTCCATGCCACAGCATGCAAGAGAAAACAATCAACTCAATTTAGTACTCCTCTAAAATGATTTTTATTATGCAGTCTCTAAGAACTGTATTGTGTAAATATGCAAAATAAACGGCAGCAAGAGATAAGTAGTGGCAAACAGCTGCCAGCAGTACTTCTGGACAATGATAGTTTAACAAGACTAGATCAGTAGCTTTTGCTAAAGCAAAGCCATGGTTTTATAACTTACTGTTGACTTCAATTACATTGAGACTTTTAAAGTGATTGTATTACACACTTTCTGAATAATTATGCAATTTGTGTTGACAGCCGAACTTGCTCATACTACAGACATTATTGATCCCAACAACCAACCAACACAAGGAATGTTCTTTTATTTTGGGAACTATTATGCCTGTTACCAAATCTTATGATGAGGAGAGCTGTGTAAGTACTGGGATGTGCATGAAGCTGGTTATAGCATTCTACTTGTGCAATTAGTCCAGGCACATGTAGAAGCAAAGGCTGCTGCAAATCCTCTCCAAATAGAAAAAGATGCCAAAGCTAGCATTTCTTGACTGAGAATGAATTTATTTACATCATCTCCAAGAACACATACATATTGATACAGACCTGATAACAGGATTGTCATCTTTATTTCACTATAGGCCATTGTTCCCAGAGCACAAATACTGGATATTTTCTTTCTCGGTATGTGAAGCTCCCACCAAGATCAACCAAACTTCTCCTGGTTCTTCAAACACTGGTCGTAGGAAGAGGAAGAGGTATTGTGTCTCTCAGAGGGAAAGTTTAGGAACATTATCTACAGAATGATTGGACTTGTATTCTTTTTCTCTCTCTGCATTGTTTCTTCTACCAGATTTTATGGAAACTCACCAATGAAGTCTCGTTTTCAGACAACTGGATCCCTGTGAATCCCAAAGATGGTTTTAGGCTACTTATGCCAACTCTTTCTGCCCATTAAGCTGTCTAGACACAAGACAGCCTGATCTGGAGACCTGTAGCTGCACTTGGGAAATACACTAGCTGGCCAATAAACACTGAGGAGGTTGGAAGAGATGAATATGAATACCACGCAGTTCTTTGAGACTTCAGCCATGTTTAAGGCTGTTAAGAGGTGGCACAAATAGAAACCTGAGGCCAGCAGTGCCAGCCACAACTCTAAGGACTAACAAGGACTGACTGCTTATGCTGTTTTGCTGCTGTACTCAAGGTCTCATTGATTTTAGAATGATAGGACATATAAGGATAAAAATTAAGCCAAGACACTGAGCCCTGTATGGTTGTTGGCCAGTGCTAAAGCCTTTCCAGTCCCTCCAGTAAATGTGTAGTTTTTCACCTGAGTGCACACATACCTGCACTCATCCTCCAGGCACACCCATCAGGCTAGTACGGAATGCAGCCACTACCCAGATGTTTTTAGCAGGGCTCTGCATGCTGTGTCAGCCAAGAAAAAATTCACATTTACGGGAAAACTCACTGCTGGTCTCACCCTGTTACACAGCAAATAAAAGCATTGCACAACAAATGTTGGCAGAATAACTCTCAGAGGGATTTCACAGACAAAACAACCGTGTGTTCACAGATGCTAATGCAATAACTCAGGATTTCACATGTATTTATTAAGAAATTATTCCCTAGCAAACAAAACCAAGGATATGAGGTGATTATCATCAAATACCATCACATTTTGTGCCATGCAGTTTTTACTTAAAAGAGTTTGAAGACACATAGGGAGTATAGCTGGTCAGTACTGAGAAGACGTCTTGCTATCTTAAAATTTCCCAGCCCCTTTTAAACATCGCAGATGACTGAAACACTATGTCATGTTTAATTTATACTCCTAAAACTGGAACATTTCTTTGGCCCTGAGCTCTGACTCTTTGGACTCTTGTTTGTCCCTAATGGACTGTTGTCCATCCTTAATGCATGCTAGGGAGTTTCATAACAGATATGGGCATGTGGATAAAGTAAATCAAGTCTAGGAATTCCTGGGAAAGAGCAAATAACCAATGATTGTACCAGTAAATAAAACTGGACAGGCCTCATTTTGCAGTCCCAGAGGCAATGGGGTGTAGGTCAGTTCACATCCAGCCAGCAAGCCCCACAAAAACAGCTGTCTTCCTGGAAACAGTCCCTGGCCCATTTGAGTGGTTCAGTTGGCCTCAAATGCTGTTTTGGGGGAGAATCAGCTAGTACAGACCAAATCACATTAAATAATTCAGCAGGAAGGATAATCATGAGCCACTTTCTGCACCCCATGGCCTGGTCCTCTTTCATTTTAGCAGCACAGATACAACCAGGCTGCTTGACAGAGGACAGAAATGGCTGCAATGTCATGGTGACCCTTCTCTGCTGCTTCTGGGAATACAGAACAAAAACCACTTTTCTCTAAAAGTATCCTGAAGTTACACAAGCAATGAAATCTTAAATGCAACTGTTTTATGAAGTAACTGTTCTGAAATATTTCCAGGAAATTAGGCCATTGCTGAAGTCCAACTCTGAAGCGCTATTTATTTGCTAAATACTTTTTTTTTTCTCTTGGATGATCACTGGTAATAACAGTAGCTGGTAATAACAGTAGCTCCCAAAATGATTTCCTGAGAGGTACTTATTTCTCAGGCTCATTTCTACCTTTCAAACCTTTGCAAATGAAATCAGCAGGTCATTACATGCAGTACAAAGCTTTGTAACCAGAAATCACAGAACTTTTGTTAATCCAAGGACTGGCCATCAAATTTAGCATTGAAAATGTGGACCTAAATCAAGGCATTTGATAGTTATACAGAATCCATTTCCCAGTGGTAGCAGGTCTCTGTCCAATCCTCACTAAGACTTTATCTTTTCAATAGCCAGTTCATGTCAGTGTCACAATTACAGGGACCAAGATAGAGAAAGGGGGGTTGTGGGTCATCGAGACATTTTCAATCAAGTACTGGGCACGTGGCTTCATTATTTTCTATTCTACAGCTCTGACAAGGACACAAGTGTCTCCAGAGCTCTGTACTCCTCAAACCTGATAGAAGGTCAGCTTACTTTTATTTTCTGAAATCTGAAGAATGCCTGTTGAATCCAGCAGCCTGGCTGGTGTGTGTCATGGTTCTTTGTCCCTGTAGTCCTTGGACAAGATGTGTTTTCCTAATAGATATTCTTCCTGGTGAGCCAAGATCACCGCCTTTCTCTAATATCATCTAGCTGTGCTGGGGGAAGCATTGACAGGCTTCTGTGAGGTCAGGGCCTTCCTCAGTCCTGCACCCCCCAGAGTGGCTGGTGCTGTGTTCAGTGACTCATTTCTGGAAAGAGGCTTTGACAGTGAAACATATGCCACCTCCTTAATATAACCTGGACCTTCCCGATTAGATGTGCATCATAAACAACAATTGTGGAAATTGAGAAAAACAAAAAATTGAGTGCTTTCAACCAGTCATGGTTGATTCTGTTATAAGTTTCAATTGCCTCAAGCTGAGCTGATTTCCAGGAACAGATCTCATTTCTGCTTTACTGTTTATTGCAGCTCTCTCTTGGGACTGGTAAAATGAAGCTACAGATTGGCTGCTTTACAGTGCTGTGTCAGAAAGCCTTCCTGAGATACACATAAACAGCCAGTGAACTGAGGAAACTGCAGATATTCAGCTTTATTTTCTCCCTGAGTAGGTTTTAATACATGGGTCACATTGACCTTAACACATGGGCCTGAAATTCACACTTGATGCTGTTACCCACAATCACTCGTGTGATAATTTTTTGTAGTTGATTTGTCTGAAAAGTAAGATATCAAGTAAAAGCTAAGGCTCCTCTATCAGCTGCACAATTACAGTATACTCACAGAAGAATCTAATAAAAGAGGAAGACTGATTCTATTATTTAGCAAGGTGTCAGCAGCAGAGAACATGAGACAGAGAATATCCCTGATAACCTGGTTATGTGCCCAGTAAAGAAAATATCATTATAAGTTTGCACTTGCAGAATTGTTTTTGATTTTCACATAAATGTGCACTTCTTCATCTTCTTGCACGCCATAGAGGCTGTGTCACCCTAGGGACCCCCAGGTCAGCAGGCAATACCTGGTAGCTCATAACAATCATGAAATCATAAAAGGTTTGTGGTTGGAAGGGCTTTAAAGATCTTCTAATCCAATCCTCGTTCCATGGGCAATGATATCTTTTACTGGACCACATTGCTTAAAGTCCTATCCGGCTTGAGGTATCCAGTTTCTCTGGGCAACCTGTTCCAGTGCTCCACCACATTCATAGTAAAGAATTTCTTCCTAACATCTAATCTAAATCTAACCTTTTTCAGCTTGAAGTCATTTCCCCTTGTCCTGTCACTACATGTTCTTGTAAAAAGTCCCTCTACCGTTCTCTTGTGGGGCCCCATTTCGGTACTGGAAGGTGGTATAAGGTCTCTCAGGAGTCTTCTCCAGGCTGAATGGCCTCAACTCTCTCAGTCTTTCCTCATAGGAAAGATGTTTCAGGACTTCATCATCTTTGTGGCCTCCTCTGGGTTCATTCCAACAGGTCCACTCCCCACCCCATATCTGTGGGGGTGGGCGGAGCCCCGGCTGCTCTGCCCTGGAGGGAGCCAAGCTGAGGAGTCAAAGAAGAATTTCGCAACTTCAGCCAGATCACCTAAGACAAAGACAAACCTCCTAGCCACGGCGACCTGGCTGGAGACCCACAAGCCCCCTCGGGATTTTATGTAGATCTGTTACAATTGATTGGTTCTGTACCCTTTTCCTCCCACCCTGGTGTCCCATAAAACCCCCTGAGTTTCCTCTGGTCGGCAGAGGTTCCTCGTCCCTGGATCCCTTTCGCTGGTACCCTCTCAATAAAGTACCTCCTGCGGAAATTCCATACGAGACCTCTCTCTCTCTCTCACCACGGCCGGCTAAAAGAGGGGCTAACTCACAAGGGCATGAGCTAAGAGCACTGAGCTGAAATCACTGAAAGCTGAAATCACTGAGCTGAAAAATCACTGCTCTGCCCAATGCTGAGAAGCCCCTCTGCCAGCTGAGGGACGCCCTGACCCCCCAAGGAGCTGTTTCTAGCGAGACATCCTTTGGGGTGGCTGTGGCTCTCTGGGTCCCAAGCGGCGGACCCCATCCACCAGCTGGCATACATATCCAGAGAGCCAGGAAGCCCCAGCCCTGGGCACCTTCCTGAGGATGGGGACAGACCAAGGCCAGCCTGGTTTATTGGCCCACGGGCAGGTATCCCAACCAGCAAGCTCCATGACCAGGAGGGGCAGGGCCTGATGGCCTTGAGGAGCTGAAACAGTTTCCTGAGTCATGGATAGATGGGGAATTCCCATGAGAAGCTGGTCTGGGCCGTAATCACGACTGCACCCCACATGCCCTGATGCTTGAGATACATATGTGCTATGGGTAAGTTATTTCCCCAGATAAGGATGATGCTGGGTTAGATGTTCTGCTACTCCACAAGTTACAGAAGTAACAGCTTCCAAAGATAAAATGGGAATTTTAGCAACAAAGCTTAATTAAAAATTGGACAATGGTTAAGTAGTATCAAGTTCTGTCTGCTCTCGGTTTGGTTATTGCAGGTCCAGGAACAAATGGCTGTCTGGGTAATGAGCTGGGCAGGATGCACAGCAGCCGCTCATCCCCCATCCCTATTCTGCTGGTGGCTGGCTGTGTCTCATACAGACAGCTTCATGTCTTCCACCCATGTGTAAATAACTCTGGTTGGTTTCTGGTTGACAGAACATGCAATGGGAAAGATGCACAGGCACCTCGTTTGGTGCTCAGCACCCTTTTAGGAGCCAGCCTTGAGTTATCACAGTGCTGAACCCCACAACAGCTTTGATCTTTTGTGGATGGAGCCAGTTATTCCTGAAAGGAAGTTTTAACAAAAGTTGTGCTGATCTAGAAGACAAAGCATTTGGTTTTGGAAATTAAGTAGAAATTAAATATATTAAACACACTCTTTTTAAAAAAACAGAAGTAGGAAAGTCTAATCCTGAAAAGTTTAATCCTTAGAAAAGTTTAATTTTGGAAATCTATAGCATAAATATTTGTATTTGTCCTACTTACTCCCTACGTTCCTTCAAAATCAGCCCAGCAAGACCCAGGCACCATTTGGCCATGACTCACCCAGACTGTTTTGAGATGTCTATCAAAGACAGAAATTCTGTCTTCTATGGGTCTGTTTCTCTCCTCAGATGATTAAAAGGACAGCCAAAGATGATTATCTTAGATGTAGTCATAGACCTTTTAGGGGCATCCCATTTGTGGTAATCAAGGAATGAAGATCAGCTTGTTCAGATCTATCTGCATTGGAAATCTTCACATCAACCCACATGTGAACACATAGCCTTGGGAGCTGTTGAAAGACACCCCCACCCCCCCACCTCCCATAGTAAAATTGACATCTGTAAGCACAAGTTTCATTGTTTTAGTTAAGTTTTGGTTTTAAAAACATGTTATTTGTGGCATCTTTATCCCATATCCCTTCATCACTGAAACTGAATTGTTTCTGTTAAGGTATAGTTGAAGCTTCCCTTTTCTGAAAAAAATAGTCAAAGCCTACTCCTCAAGGACATCTGAGTGAGGAGAAATTTGATGGGAGGAGAGATGTTATGGGAGGAGAAATGTGATGGACTTCTCCCTCTGAATACATGACTATGTTGAGATGGAGGTATCATGAATGCCACAATTTATACTGCTGCTGGAGATGTATCCCTGCCCTTTCTGGAGTGCAAAGCCAGAGTGCATTGGACAGCAGTGGGCTCTGTTTACTGGAAAAACACTAGCTAAGGTGCTCTCTTTTTTTATCACTCACTGGGAAAATGTTACTAGCAAAACCACTGGTGCCTGTTTTCTCCTGTTTTTACTATGTCTAGCAATTTTGCATTTAATAGTCTTGTTTTGCACCAAAATCTTAAATCAAGAGACAATTACCACTCTCACAGCATCTGGAATATAAACACACCAGGACTCAAACATTCAATAGCAGATGTTTTCATATTTGCAACAAGAAAAAATAATTGCTATAACTAAGCTGTGGTTCACCGGCAAAAGTTTGGCAGTTGATATTTAAACCTATATATCTGATTTACCCTCAAACTCTTGAAGAAAACTCTGGATTACCCCTTTCTGAGATTGTATAAGGATAAGCATTATAACAGACACTATTCAGTTCTCTTCTATATTTTGTCAAATTTTGCATTCTACAGTACAGTAAGTATTTATACAGAAGCCGTGGGTGAGATGTCTACAACAGCAGTGCTAATTGTCCAGCCATTGGATCATGCCTCAGCTGTCTCAGTCCCTGGTAAGTGTATTCTAAATACATTACATGCACTCTTGTGCTAGTGAAAAATTAGATGTGTTGGAAATTGTATGGAAATTTGTGTTGAAAGGCTCATTATAATTATTTTGGATGATGCTTCCTCTCAAATTTTAAGACCAAATAGATGGGGTACTTTTCCATGTAGTAGAGAAGCTGCATTATCAAGAAAGATGCCCTATAAGAATTGGTAAGGTCTCTATGACCTAGGTTACCCTGACAGATTCACCTCAGGTTTGCTTTATCTTCTCCAATTATAAGTTATGGCCCAAGGCAATGATCCATCAAGCCAGGTGTGTTACTTGGAGCTTAGAGTGGCAAAGGAAGGATGGAATTTCTATAGTGAACAAGAAAGCTGTCATTACCTAATATAAGTTATCAGATCTAAGAAAAAGACAGATGTTGCAGGAAATATTAAAGAACTTCAATCCTTGATCTAAGGGTTGGGGACCTCTGTGACAGAGTACAGGAGAAAATCAAAGTCCTTGCGAAGTGCAATCCAGACCCTACTGAAGCTAATAGTAAAAATCCCACTTATTTCAGCATGCTGAAGATTTCCTCTGGATTCAGTGTAGGGCAGAATCATCCCCTGATTAGTGAGTGGCATACTGTGCTGGTTTTCCATTGCTTGACATTTGGCGAGGGGAGGAATTACCCATGGAAGTGATTTTTCTAAGAAAAGCTGTGGCAAAACCAATCAGTGACTGGTTTTGAATATTGACATCTTGTTAGGCCATCAGAAAGCTGGACACACCTCTGTGAATACACGGGTTAAAAATCGGGAAACGCCGAGAAAAGCTCCCTTTCCTTCCTTCCCGGGAAGAGGCAACTGGGCGGCGGCGGGCTTGTCTCCGCTGTGCCGCTGCTGCCCCCGGGCCGGGCGGCTCCCGGGCAGGGCGGGCGAGGAGAGAAGCCCCGTCCCGGGGATCGGGTCCCGGTGGCTTTTAACATCCTCCCTAAGCCCCCATCGCTGCCTGCGAGGCCTGGCGGGGCCGGGATGGGCCCCCGTGGCTGCCGGGCAGAGGAACTGGGGAGCAGCTCCAGCAGTGGGCATACTGCTGCTAAGGTGCCAGCTGCTTTTCCCCGCACCGGGGGCAGCTGTGCAGCCGTGCAGACTGACCCCGCAGCCAGAATTTACTGCAGTCAGAGCCCCCGAGATCCTGGCCCAGCCCCAGCATCGCCTCCGTACTGCAGACTGCTCCAGCTGCCGCTGCCGAGTTATCCGGCTGAGAGACTGTTCCAGCGCAGTGAGAGATCGTGAGGAGAAGGACCATCGCGACCCTCTGCAGGCCCTGGGAGAGAGATTAACTCCTTCCTTGCACAGATGAAACTTGCAAAGCACTAATCATCTCTTAAGTGAGAGAAAAGGACAGAGCGAAAACATGTATGCGAGAGACAATATGAAGACATCATATTGTGAAGGAGGAGTTGAGTCCTAGATGGAAGGAGAATGAGAAAATGCCTGGTCTTAGGCTGAAATTCTTTTGTAAGGCCATGGTGATGGACTGTAATATATTAGAATATTCCTTTAGGTCATGGAAAACCTGCATGGGGAGAGGAAGGGTGTTTACATTGCAGATAAGAGCAAAGGCATTTGTATTGAATTGGGTAAATGTTGGAGTAGCTGTGATCTTATGAGAAGCTTGAAGAGAGAGAAAAAAAATGAGAATGAAGGTGAAGATCTCCTCCTAGGAAGAGGAGAAGAAGACCTCTGTTCCTGGAGATAAAAATTATCTCAGAGGCCGATGAAGAGAACCTTTCCTTTTGAACCATTAATCTTTAAAATGGTACCTCGTGAGCTTATGTGGCCCTTAATGCAGCCAGTAGGAAGACTGTATGATGTGGGAGGGACTTGACAAATGCAGGTTCCCAGGCAGCTGTTACCTGTGAGAATTGAAGCCACAAGAGAACTGTTTTTCTTGTGGAGAAGTTTCCATGGCAGACCAAAATAGACTTCTCTCTCTAAAAAAACTGATGAAAGACTATTCTAGAGGTGGTAAACTGACCTGGGTTCTGATTTTTGTCTCTATGTGTTGTCAATGAGAAAGGAAAGGAAGAGTTGTGGGGGAAGAGAGGTATTTTGAAGGTTTTATTCTGATTTTTATTTTTGTTTTTCTCTCTTGCAGTTTTGTTAATAAAACTTTTTTTATACCCTTTAAAGTTTGAGCCTGCTTTGCTTTTTTCCTAATCCTATCTCACAGCAGAAAAAGAGTAAATAATTCTGGCCCTGAGTCTAACGGGCCATCAACCCACTACAGAAATTGGTGCATTGTCTGGGAAACAAAAATAGGCAAACCACAACCACCACACAGATTGGTGCTTCCATCTGGTTTCAACTGGAAACCGCTGCACAGATGATGTCTCCACTCTGTGCTGTAACGCTCAACTGCAAAACAGAAACTATGGGAATTATCCCTGTCAGCAACAGTCAACAAAGCAAGACTTACTGCAAGCACTTGCACAGTACACAACCACTCTGAGACCAGAGAAGTGGGGGCAGTCAGAGAGCACCTGATCGCCTTCTGTTTACCAGGAAATAACTTCATCTGGCAATTTATCATGTTGAAAAGTGTCAGGGATAAAAAATTCCGTTTATCAGAAACTTTGCTAGACAGTCAAACTGGAATCAGAGGCCTATAATGAAAAGCTAG
Organism: Sylvia atricapilla; assembly: GCF_009819655.1. Taxonomy (NCBI): domain Eukaryota; kingdom Metazoa; phylum Chordata; class Aves; order Passeriformes; family Sylviidae; genus Sylvia; species Sylvia atricapilla. Next base: position 72,016,213 of record NC_089174.1, read on the forward strand.
TATTAAGGTTAGAGGATCAGGAGCAAGAAATCTTCATTGTTGGTGGTGCAGAGAGCATACACAATCATTCAGAGTGATTCTTCCCCCACAGAATGCCACCAGCAGGAAGAAACAAGGACACTAAAAACCAATCCAAACATAATGGAATTTGCAACTCAGTCCTAGGTCACCACTAGCATATTACTATACATCTTCAGTTGGAATAAAGAGCTATAGAACTACAAAGGAAAGCCTATTTCAGGCTTTTATAATATTTTTTATTATACATTTTAAGCAAAAAAGCATATATTTATTGTATTTAGCAGCAGGATTAGTTTCTTTTTTTCTTGAGCTCCATCAAGTTGAGACTAGCTGCTGCTCTAGGGAGCTTGACAACATCCCAAATACATTTCTATCTTTCTAGATAACCACTTCACATCCAGCCCACTCCCAGCTTCCAGGTGACTTTGCCCAGCCTCTGGCACACATCTCTGGATGTTTGGACAGACTGGGAAATGAGATGTTGTAAAGCACTGCCATGGAAAGGGACCTGGGGGTCCTGGTCCAGGCAAGCTGTACATGCAGTGCCTGCAGTGCCCTGGCAGCCAGGAGGGCCAACTCTGTCCTGGGGGCATCAGGGACAGCACGGCCAGCCGGGCAAGGGAGGGGATTGTCCCCTCTGCTCGGCACTGCAGCAGCCTCACCTCCAGTGCTGGGGGAAGTTCTGGGTGCCAAAACATACAAAAGACATGAAACTATTAGAGAGTGTTCAAAAGAGGGCCATGAGGATGGTGAAGGGCCTGGAGGGGAAGGCGTGCAAGGAGTAGCTGAGTGCACTTGGTATGTTCAAACTGGAGGAAACTGAGGGGAGACCTCACTGCACTTACAACTTCCTTGAAAGGGGAAGAGGAGGGGGACTCATCTCTTCTCTGCAGTGATCAGTGACAGCACCCAAGGGAATGGCCTGGAGTTTTGTCAGGGGAGGTTTAGGTTGGATATTAGAAGAAGGTTTTTCACACAGAGGATCACTGGGCCCTAGAACAGGTTCCCCGGGGCAGTGGTCGCAGCACCAGCTTCTTGAGTCCAAGAAGCATTTGGACAATGCTTTCAGGCACATGGTGTTATTCTTGGATTTGTCCAATGCAGAGCCACGAGTTGGACTTTGATGATCCTTGTGGGTCCTTTCCAACTCAGCCAATTCTATTATTCTTTTCTATAATTCTGAGGTTTTTTCTCCCCTGATTGTCATTGTTCTGATGTCTGTTGGTAAGGAAAGAAGTGACTTTCAGTTTTCCCCTTATTAAAAGTCAGATTTGTACTCAGCTTTGTGAAATTTTGAGTGCTGAAGAGAAAATTCTAGTTGCAACTGCTCAGAAGTAATAATTTGTGACCAAGGAATGCTGGGGGCATGGACCATGGCTGGGCTGAGGTAACCCATGCAATTGTTCTCAGGTTTGGTGCTGATGCAGGTGTATGCAAGGAATCTGATTGTGATGTATTTCTACAGATTCCAAGTAGAACCACTCCAAGTAGAACCATATATTGCAGTAGGACTCTGCCCAGTGCATTGTTCATTAAATGTTTATTTTATATTTAAAGTATACACATTCTTAATTCACCTTGATGGGTACCATTAAAATTCCTCAAGCTGTAGGCTTCAGGCTTTCTGCCTAAAGCTCAAACCCAGTGAACAAACATAGAAAGCAAACATCCTCCCTTCAGCTACTTCAATTAGAAATCACATTGTTTTGAAGACTTCACTCAATCATTGCATAGTTGTGGTTTTCAGTGTTTGGTGTTGCTCCTTCCATTTGTACCATGACTTGCTATGACTTCCCCATTTGATGTCAGAAGTGGCGCTGAAGTGCCTGCTCTGTCTGCCTGCATGCTACAGCAGATACTCAGCCAGTGAGACAAGAGTGCACAGCAGTCACAAGCACAAGGACAAAGCAACAAATGGCTGAGGAAAGGAAAAATCTCATCCAGCTCTAGGGGAGACCAAACGCAGTATTTCTTTTTCTCCCTTTTCATTTGTTCCCCTCCCTTCCTATGCACATCCCCTGAGGTGCCAGCAATGACAAGCTGTCCCTATACCCCTGAGCTCAGGTAATTTTCAGACAGAAGAAAGCCACTGCCAACCTTCTCCCAAAAAGCTGCTAAGTGAGCGGTATTTTTTTTTTCTCATCCTTTTGTTTTGATCAACTTATTCTTTCATAACTGACCAAGTTTCCCGTGGGTGGCTCAGCCTGCATTTGATGCAATGATCATGGTGTCTGCAGAGAGCAAATGGGTTATGGCAGGCAGCTCCCCTGCTCCAGCACCTGCAGTTTGATGCCAGCACACTTCATGGCTGCCAGCATGCAATGACTGACTGTCTTCCTCCTCCCTGTCGTCTCCATTTGGATGCAGTGAGGGCGGATCTCTTCTTTGGGGCACTGGTAAGGCATCAGGCAGGAGCACTGGGTCTCTGGGAACAAATGTGTGGAAATATAGTAGCAAATGTGATGACTAAAACCAAATTTTATACTTTGATGACATTTCAAAGTCCAACAGGGAAAAAAACACTATTGGATGTTTGTGGTATATTAGTTACAAAAAGCCTGTAGTGCATTCACTAGATAGCTGGATATTAGGAATAGAGACATAATCAGCTTTAAATAACAGTTTTTGCAACAGTAGCCCATACAAAAGCAGAATTGATCTAACTGTTTTTATCCATTGGCTTTCCCTGACTTTTCTTCTAAACAAAGATATATTAAGTTGACTTTCTTTTCCCAATTATCCTTGAACACAATCTTGCTATGAAGTGGAGTCTTACGGCCCATATTGTGTCAGCTCCTATTTCATTAAAACTCTCTTTATGAATGCTAAGCTACCTACTGCTGGCCTGTGGTAAAGCTCAGTCCTGCTGGTTATTTCATTACCTATTTCTGATCTAATCAAGTTCTGATTATTTATATTCTTTCCCAGAAACTCCCTTGGCAGAGTTTCTGCTTTCAGTTTTTTAACACATGAAAAATGTGTGCTTTCCTCCATTTAGCTTCTTTCATGGTACTGAAGTATCTTCTCTGCAGGATGTTTTGTCCCTGTGTTGATACCAACTACTCACTCTCAGAAAAAAACAAAACATTCATTTCCTAAATGTTTATGCACACTCATGAAAAGTGGACTTCTGTGGAGATGGTGAGGAGTCCAGTTCTCATCTCTTGAGCACACCACACTGACAACTTATCTTATTTAATATATTTTTCTCCCCTCTTATTTTTCTGAACAGGGCTCCTCTGTAGACCTTTGAGAGAAGAACACTGAAGTGCTGGCACAAGATCCAGCTGGCAGACACTTGCACAGTGGAAGCAGAGCTAGGCTTCTTAGAGGCTCTGGAATAAGTAATTTTTAAAAAGTTATCACGTTTTTCCCAGGAGCACAAGGTGCCTAGAGGTTCCACCAGAGCACGTCCATTGATGGACACACCTGGTCATACCCTCTGCTTGAACCCACAAGGAACAACAGGTCATGCAGTAATTTTACAGCCATATTTACTTCAAATTCTCTGCTGCAGAAATCTTGCATCTTCAAAACAGGGGCTTAGGACTGCTGCACACCACTGTTACTCTATTTATCATTAAGTAGTCCAGGTGTGATAAGAATCAGATTTGTCTCTGGCAGCAAGGGATGGAGTGTCTGTGTCTATCAGCCTTTACCTGGCAAGCCCTTGATGTGCGTGGAGCCAGTCAGCAGCTCAGACATTTACAGAAAAAACCTACTGTTCTTATCACCTGGCTACACAGTAAATAGCCAAGTTGCACAAATATTGTTTAGAAAATAATCCTCTTAGGGATTTCAGCAGCTTAGCTAGTTCACTAAAACTCTTGATAAACACAGTTTTCACATATGGGTATTTGCAAATATTACTATTAAAACCCCATTAAGCCTGATGGCCCCAGTCTTGGTTTTAAAGTAGTATCATGATTTAATTTCATAATTTAATTTTATGCTATAGAGGGTGTGGCCCAAATTAATTCCTGAAGTACAAACTAGGAGCTAGTGGCCTTTCAAAGAATGGGAGAAAACATTATCAACTGTATTTTTGTGATTAAAGATTCAAATGTTGATTCTCCTGAAAAAGTTTTCTTGATCTCCAAGTTTCTCTTGTGCCTTTTTAATGGGAAGTAAAAACACTACACTAGTTCTGAGTAAAAAGCACATATCTAAGTGTAACCCTAGGTAGCAGGGACACAGGATTGACCACACTTTCACACTCTGTCTGCCCACAGGAGACACAATGTTTGTAAATCCTCTTGTTGAAGCAGTGAAAGTCAGCACATTTTACTTTTAGATCCAAAGGGATTGCTAAACCTCATCATTCAGAAGTCATACCTTCACAATCCTCCCAGTCATAGCAGGTGTCATAGCCACAGGGCACTTTCTTCAAGCTATTTGTAGAGAGCTTTATCCTCTCAATAGCCCAATCTAGGTTGAAATTATCATGGCAAGGGCCAGCATGCAAGAAATGAAATGACTGCACTCCGAGGCACATTTCAGCTGAGTACTGACAGCTGGGCTTGGTCACATTCTGTTCAGAAGCAGTATGTAGCACACAGATGTCTTCTGAGTAGTGGCTGCCCAAAGGAAGAAAAGAAAAATTATTTAGCAAGCAAGTCCATGCTTTTAAACATCCATCAGCATTGGATGAAATACAGCAAAGCCATGGCCAGGCTGGAGATCCATCTAAAGACCTAAGGCTGCTCTACCTACTGCAGGACCTGGATCTGGTAAAAAAAAATGCTGTGAGATGGGGACACTTTGGTCCTGTCCAACTGTTGGGAGGTGAAGAACAGTTGTCCAGCTGAAGGGAGGTTTCTGTACAGGGAAAAGGAGAGGCTGTTACCTCCACAAGGACATGAAATTTCTATAGGGCCTGGGTGGCTTTTCTAAGTTGCCCTGCAGCTGTGTATGCAACTCTGTCTCTGACACACAGTTATCTTGGGACCAAGGGCAGGCTAAAACAGTCGTGCAGCTTGTACTTTCCTTTTTCTGTATTGCTCTTGGTTACTGAATGAATTCATTCCTAGAAGGTGCATGCATTTCCAAGCAGCATTATTTTGTGGAGCTTAGTAATTTTCCAAAAAGAGGATCCTAAAATCATAGAATGATTTGGATTGGAAGATCACAGTTCCTGCATGCTCTTTGTGCATGGTGATGACCTTGGAGGAATAAAGAGGAGAAAAGGAAGAGCTGGGGTCTCCTGTAGCAGAGAGTAGTGTAGGTTAAAAGGATGTGCTGTGGTGTCTCATTACAGTAATGTAATTTGGTGCATTAGGGAGAGCATTGCCAGCAGATTATGGGAAGTGACCCTGCATATCTACTCAGCCCTGGTGAGGCACATGTGGAGAGCTGTGCCCAGTTCTGAGTTCCTCAGCACAACAGAGACATGGAACTCCTGGAGCGGGTCCAGTGGAGGCCTACAAAGATGATCAAGGGACTGGAGCATGTCTATTAGGAGAAAAGGCTGTGGAAGCTGACCCTGTTTAGCTTTAAGAGGAGACAACTGAGAGGGGACCCCATCCCTGTCTGTCAGTGTCTGCAGGGAGGGGTCAGAGGAGGGACCAGGCTCTCCTCCGTGGTGCCAAGCAATAGGGCAAGAGACAACAGAGCAGTGAGTGATGCACAGGAAATTCCACCTGAATATGAGGAAGAAGTGGATTACTGTGAGTGGAACAATTTGCACTAAGAGGTCGTGGAGTCTCCCTCACTGGAGGCACCCAAGCACCATTTGGACACAATCCTGTGCCGTGTGCTCTGCGATGGCCCTCCCTGAGCAGGAAATTTGATCCAGGAGATCATTGGGGACCTATCCAACCTGATCCATTCTGTGATTTTTCATTATTTCATAGGCTACAAACAGGGCTGTAATTTGAATACAGAGGAATAGCTAGCTAATATCTGAACAGAGAGTAGTTTTGACTTGCAGTTGTCCTTTCCTGCTCTTCCTGTTTGGCGTCACAATGGCCTCTTGATCTATCATTTGAGAAATTTTTCTAGTTACAGTACTTACACACAATCTTCTTCTGGAGACATACAAACACACTGAGATCCAACCTGCTTTTGTCCTGGATTGCACATACCTCTAATTTTAGTTTGCATATCTGAAACAACACAGTGAGAACTATTGTAACTAGTAAGGAGTGAACAAAGATATCTTATACTCCTATCATAAAGGGTAAAATGGATTTATTTCTATTTGTCCTAAGTTTATCTCTTCAAAAGCATCCTGGTTGGCATGCTACAAGTATTTCCATCAGCCTTTCCAAAAATCACTAGAAAATACTGTTTAACAAGAGAAGCTGAGGTTTCAACAGAATGCATTTCCCTACTTTGCTTTCACAAAGCCTTGTTAATGCAGTTGGGGCTCGGTTTGGTTTTAAGCAAATAGTTGCAATGTCTCAATTTCATTATTAAAGTTTACAGTACATTGCGTCCAAAAATACTGAACTTAATGCAGAAGTTTAGAGCTGAAATTCTGTCACTATGGGAGACACAAAAGAAACTAAAATTAATGAACAACTGCTCTATGTCTTAAACAGTCATCAGCCTCCTAGTTCTAGCTGGCTGAAATAAACAGTACGGGTAATAACAGCAATATGGAAACAGTAAGTATCTGCAGGCATACTAACCTTTTTCACATGTAATAGACCTCAAAATAGGGGGTATCCAGGACAGGTCTTTCCCACAGGTATACTTTGTGAGACCAGTGACTATAAATCCAGCTTGGCAGCTCAGCTTTATTGTTTCACCAATGTTGTACTGTTGCTTAAATGGGGAAATTGTGACACTGTCAGATATTGGTGGCCTGAGGCATGCTGAGGCTGTAACAAACAATAAAAAAAAGCATAATTCTTGTTGGTTTAATGCTGTGTGGATATTTACAGAAAGCCATAATGCTTTATCTAAAGAACCATATAAAGACACTCAGTAAGAGTGATCATTTGTCTGACATTCAAAACAAGTAAGAATTTAACATAATTAAGTCTAGAAATTTTCAGTGCATTGTCATAGTCTTTAAAATATTTTTCAAGTAATAACCAAATAATGACAATGTGCTTCTAATGTATCCCAATATAAGTAATTTAATTTAGCTGTTTAAAATAGAAAGAATGGCATTTAACAGCATATTTTAATTTTTCTTTTGTAAATGAAAAAAGTCAATGGCAATAGAAAGGCTATAAGTATATTCAGGTACTTCTTTTTGTTAAAATGAAGACTAAGTCAATGAAATCACACCAAGTTTTAGAAAACTACTGAAATCTCTCTTCTTAGCAAACACAGACCGATGCTGATCCTTAATTCTTAACTGACCTATAAATCCTTCAAGGCATTGATTTATAATAGAGATTTTCAAGGCAGCCTTGGAGGTTGTGGTTAGAAACACATCATCCATTTAATATAAGAGATTGTGGACAAATTTCTGTAAGAATTATTTCTTCTTTATAACTGTATTAAACTCAAGATATCTATGTAACTCTGAAAGAAAAGACGAGTCCTTTTGTTAAAGGTATTTAAAACTAGAAAACAGAAGGATCTCGCAGCATCCATCTGAGGATTTTCTAATGCACTGAATATTACAATTTCCTTACAAAGCACATAATAGTAACACTTTTGAATTGAAACAGGAGTGATGTAGTGACTCACAATGTTTTTGTCATGTCTACATGAAATACCTTCTTAAAATGCTATCTTTTCAGATATGTTAGAGATTCTTTTTTTAAAAACCCTTATTAAAATCTTTTTTGTATGTTTTTCTTCCCCTTCTATTTTGTTGCTTTGCATCTTGTAAATTTTCTCTTTCTTACGTTGGCACTCAACATGTTGCTGTGTCCAGGTTTGATCTGGCAGACACCGAAGGTATTGATAGCCAATGAGGCTATGACCACTCACACAAGCAATTTCAACTTCCTCCCCCACAGCATATTGCTTCTTTTCATTCTAAAGTAAAAAAGAAAAAAAAGAGCAAAAAGAAAAAAAAATGGAAAAAAAAATTAAAAACCCACACCAAAAAGCTCTGTAAGGATCTATGGTAACGAGACTGGGCATTATCAAAGGAAACAATAAGCAAAATCCTGATAGGATCTAATGAACGCATACATTGCCTACTGTGAAATATGAGTCATCCACTCACAAATATAATGATAACTTTGTCCAGTTGCAGTAACTGATGTCATGGTTACAAAACAAGGATTCAAGGACCGCTTGAAATAATTTTTACCTTGATTTTTCTTCAGTTGCTGGTGTAGTGTGTGGGCTAGAGTCCTGCAGAATTCCTTGAACACAGCACTCTCACTAGCACCATAACTAGATTGGGTGTCAGACACATACAGCAGGGAAGCTGTAAAATTTCCAATCTCTGCAACTACTACACTTTGTTTCTGTATCATTTTTCATGCTCACCCTGATAAAGCCATATTCTGGTGGGTCTGGCCTAGAACATCCAGACTCAGGTTCACCAATCAAGACGCTTTCTTCTCTTTTGGCTTCATCATCATTTATACAAGGAGCACCTCTGAAAAGTGAAAAATTGCTGTCAGGCTGTATCTTAAGCATTCATGACACCAAGTAACAATGGCAGAGTGTCAGGAGAGCTGCAAGTGTGTCCTGTCATCCTCCCCCTATAATTTTATTCTGTTAAATAAGAGATGGTGGACAAAACTGCAGGTTAATAGAGGGGAGAGCATGAGAACATGAGTAAAAAGAGTGCTAAGTGCATCTATCAACATAATTATTTAAATATTTTGATACGGCAAGGAATAGAGGCAGCAAAAAACAACATAAGAGGAAGTCTCTAAATAATCCATGTAATTCTGTTGCCACCAGGCAGTGGTTAAGGGTGGCTGGTCTCTGTGAGCATGGAGCTGTACAGCCCATTGTGTCTAACTCAGTAACAAAGAACCATAGAGCCTGCTGTTTCTTATCCTCTCCTATTCACACCAGAATCCCCTCTGCAGTCATTACAGAGGGATAGTGAAAATCCCGTTTCTGCTCTTGGTCCCAGTGGAAATACTGAAGTCTTGGGCTTGAAGAGGAAAAAACTGAGCCAGTTTGGGGTTAGGATTTGAAGTTGAAACCATGCTGAAAAGGTACGTTCAGGCATACTTGAAGTGGAATTATGAGAAACATGTTAGCTTAATCTGAACTCTCTGCGACTGAGTTCAGATCTAAGCCTCTAAGAGGAGATAGAAAAAAAAAAAACCCAAAACCCCAAAAACAAACAAACAAAAAATGCCTGTGAACTCAGGAAGGAAAAGATTTCTCCTTGGCTTTGGAAAAGATGCCGTGCAAAGCAACATCCAAGATCTATAGGCATACTTTAATATGCAATTCATCAGCAATATTCTAGGAATAAAATGTGAAATCCAAATCCAAATGTGAAGCAAATTGCAGAGATTTTCAGAGTTTGCCTTTTCTCTGCTGCATTGAAGAAACTCAGAGGGGAAAGTTGTCTGCTATTTCTCCTTGGTAGTCACAGAGCCACTCTGGAGGGCTCATTAATCCCTTGACTATGGAGATCTTCTGATCTTACCTGTCTGTGAACACAGAGACATAACAGTCCTCTTCTTCTTCCCGCGGCCCTTCACATGGCTTCCCACCATTCCTTGGGGAGGGGTTATTGCATGCCCGTGTCCTTCTTTTTTTGAAGGAAGCACCGCATGGGCTCCATTCAGACCAGCAACTCCATCGGCCATCAACAGCAACTGCAAGGAATGGAAGAGACACCATCATTTATTGGCAGACCAGCACCATACAAACTATTTCTTTTAAGGCCCATATGAGAGGGATGATGGTAAGTTCATAATAGCCATTTTCAGAATATTTAGAACTGTTAATGTTAAGGGAGTAGATTGCATCTAGAACATAAAGTTTTCCAAAAGGTGTCCAGCCAAATTCCAGCCACTTCATAAAACCCTAAAATACATCTACCTTTCTAGTTTTGGTTGCAAGTAACACTAAAACTCAGAAGCAGCATATTTTATACTTTTATTGCACACACAGATATGTGTATTTTCATGGTACAAGTTTCTTAGGTCAATATTTAATGAATTTTCAAATAAATCTGAGATCTAATACCATGTTTAAACCTCATATCTACATTCAATGCCAGTTAAATGATAACATTTACTGTCTTTTCTTAACCCCTGGCATCTAGTACATGCTTTATTTTTTCCTTACACATCCTTTCTTTTCTGCATGCAACAGACTTTCTGTATCCACCTCTGTCTTCAGTTGTTTATTTCTTTATCAGGGTCAGAGAATGAGACCCGTATCTACCAAAGTGACCTTACCTTATGTTCCTTTTTGGTTGTGGATTATAAACATATATAATATCTCTTCTGTTCCCCTAAGGTGTGGCACTAGTGCCAATTTAATTCGAAAACGTTTTTGCATTAAATTGTTCTTTAAATTCTCCAGAATGGTGATTATATTTGCTCTCTTTATGACAACTGATTTTTCCTTCTAAACTGTGATCAACAATTTTTTATGTTCATTAGCCATTTAGTCTTAAGCATAATAGACTACAGGGAAAACTAAGCAATGGGTTTCTTAACTTTTTGCACCAATTATCCTTGATCTCAGCTTCACCCTTATTGCTGAATAGCTCATTTCATATCACCTTAATTATTTAGCTAAGGAATATTTTGCCATGTCTTGCACCGTCTTTTGAGTCACGGCTATTCAGTTTGATTTTTTTATTTGCAATCCCTACATTTATTCTTACACTTTTTAGACATCACCATGTGGTAAGAAGCGCTGTGGATTCAGTAAGGCCGGGTTATGGCAGATCAACCCCTGATAAAGAGCAGAAGGACCACATTTGCCATCACCCCTGATACCTGCTGTGTAGCCCGGAGCCCGCATCTCGCAGTTGGCGCCGTAGGTGCCGGCGGGGCACACGCAGAGGCACTCTGTCCCAGAGAGCACGGGCCGGCCATTGTTGGGGCACGGGGAGCACTGGCAGGGGTCAAACCTGCCCGCGTGTTCCAGCAGGGCTCTCCTCAGATGGCGCCGCTTGGTCACAGCGCACGGCACATTCCTCACCAGGTCCAAGATGGGCGACACCTGGCAGAGAGCTGTCCAGTCAGAAGGAGCCCAAACGCAGCAGGGCCCTCACAGGGGTAGCCAGAGCATTTTAAAGGAGTTAGAGCCTACATATGAAGCTGTATCACACAGCAATTATGGGTGGTTGAAAGGAGCATGGCAGTGCTATACATTTATCCTGTTCTTAATGCTTTTATCTCCCCAATTTAGGACTTGGTGAACCAGGGGAGAATCAACCAAGTGGGATACTATGTCCTAAAATTCAAGACATTCTCTCACAGTGTGATGTAGGGTTTGCTTACATCCAGTCCCTGTCATGTCTGACATGTTATGAGCTGTGTTGCCTTCAGCAGTTCAGCAGCTGCAGGAGGAGAGACCTCAGTGGATTGCTGCATCCAGGCAGGTTTTGCTGTTTGCCTTAAGTGCTACTGAGCAGCTGCTGTACCAGCTGGAGAAGGAGAAAGCTCGGTGCACTCAGAGCAGCACCAGCACTCTGTGTTTAAAGGAGCAGAATAGAGGTAGAGTACATTGCTGTTTTATTTCACTTTAGCTATGGGACATACTTTGCAACATAGGCTTGACAAGGGAATGATCCCATGCACTGTTTTCCTGCACAGTAACTAATCCCTGCCTATGCCTGAGCTCCTGCTGGTGCCAGAGCAACTAATTCACATTCCTCACTCTTAATCCCACTGTCCATGGACAGTGCAAAACTGGTGTGCCTTATAAACAACATGCACAAGAAGTTGTCCTGATAGAAGTTCTGTATGTTTATGTTATGCCCATTTTTATGTACATTCATATTGCACACAGCATTATCTCTGTTTACAAGAAAAAAAATATCTCCACAGTTCTATGAAGAGCTGCTAACCAGTTAATCTTTGTTATCTCAGTGTTTTTCTTGGTCTTCTCTTACCTCAAAGTCAATTACCACAGGATTGTCCTTTGTTGATTCCAGCCAGTTAGTGAAGACTCTGTGTCCTGGAAAAGCCCCCTTTTTCTCCCAGGCCAGAGCTGCTGCATACTCTGACCTGCCACCTTTTACCAGGGAAACTGATCGTTCAGCTGACTCCAGAATGGAACCTGAAAAACGATTTCATCATAGTATTTTCAGACAAAAGCTTCCAAAGACAGTGGATGTGACAGCAGAACTATAAGAAAAGAAGTATAAGAGTATATTAAAGAATATACTAAGATTAATTTTTTTAAATTATCCTTGGAAAAATGAAGTCAAAGCTCAGAAGAACAATTCCTGCCTGCTATGACAGCAGCCTGTAATAATATTTCAAATGAAAGTATCTGAGACTTGAGCCATGGGGATATTCAGAGTGTAAGACAGTTCTGGAAAATGTGGAGGATGCAGCAGCCTCCTCTAGAATGCACAGCATGGCAGGTTTAGCCCTAGTTGTAAACATCAAGTAATAGATATTAATCAACTACTGACAACAAAAACATGGTGGAAGTGATGAAATTGCAATCCTTAGTGATGCAGAACATGATTCCTGCCATTCTCATGGAAAATGCACCAAGCATTCTGCAGTTTCTGAGAAACATTTCTGGAACCCTGGTGCCTAAATATCTGCTTAGCATGAGGAAGGTGGGAAGTCAGGAAGTGTTTTACTGCTGCCCAACTCTCTCAATGAACTCTGAGCAACCCTTAAAGAATATCAGGGACTCAGTCATGGACATTTTTCTAGCAGATTTCTAGCTTTGTTCATTTTTCAGTTCAGCATTCCTGGCCCTGGATTCAGGGCCTGGGGTAATGTGTGACAGATCTATGACCAGCTGGAGAGCCAGTGCCATCAGATCCCCAGTGATGGGGCTCCAGAGCAGAGAAGTAACATCACCTAAATCATAATTTCTTTTGCAAATGAGAATATGATTTCCATGCCTGTATCAGATCCAGACAATGAAACACTGGTCCACTGACAGTGGTAGAAGAGCATCTGTAGTTCATCAAAGCGGAGAGGTCACCTGTGGCAGCTGAGGGAAGTGCTATTTGTAAGGTTAAGTAACAGGACCCTGTTCTCATCATAGTCACCTTCATGCGCGACAGTCATCCTGTTTGTGGTGCATCTGGTACTGACGTCCGTACTCGTCCAGAAGAGCACACGCGTGGTTGTTTCTATTCGGACACACTCTTTTGATTCCTCAGTTGACAGGCCTAGAAATACCACAGAGCAGCATCTTCATCACTATAACCATGATATATGGCAGGCATCATGCCCCAGGCTCCCACATTGAGATGAGCTAGCAGTTTCCCCTCCTCTTTACTTGCCGCTGGAGACTTCACTACAGCAGGCTTGTGCTTCCCCATGCACAGTGTTGGACAGAGGTATGCTTCAGCTGCCCACCCATGCCCATGCAAGTTACAGCAGTGGCATTAAATATCACTTTAAATATCACATTAAATATCATTTTAACTACAGATTTCCATTTTTGTGGTATTGTCCTTTTGTTTTGACAGTCTAGCAGTCATGGGGAAATTTTAGAGTAATTTCTATTCCAAACTATCAACTTTATTGACTGCATCCCAAAAAGTACCACTTAAACCTCTCAGACCTCAGTCCCATGCTGTAGGATGCTGGAACACCTTTTCTTGGTGGCACCTGGTCTTGGTCTGAAGGTCTTGTTTCCCTGAACACAATGACATTTATCAAATAAGGAATCTCCTGAACTTTCCAAATACAATGTAGATCAAAAATTTCTTCTTGTTCTATATGTAAGAAAAGTAACTAATTAATGAATGAAATTCTAAAGAATTTTTTGCTGTTGGAGAACTTACTCTATGGTGTAAGACCTAAAAATAGGGATAAAAAAAGCTGTTAAACAAATATTTTCTTGTTAAAGATTACATACCAGAGTTCTGCAGTTCCTCAGAGCTGTACTGGTAAAGCATATCATAGGAACCACCCATCTTCCCAGAGGTATAGTAATGAGTGCCAAAGTCATCAAATATTCTGCTGTATAAAGCATAGTTGTACTCCAGGGGCAGGTTGTTAAGTGCTTTTAGAAAGACGTCTGATAGATGCAGATCTGACTGTTTCATTGTGAAGTTTGCAACAGAAATTACTTTATGGACTCTGATAAAGTTGGAATTCTGGAAATAAGAAAAGGGGCACCTTCTTAGCACCTTGAGAGGAAGGTAAGCACAGAAACTAGAGGAGCAAAGAGTATAACCTGAGATATGCTGCAAGACAAGGACAAAATAATCCTGTTGTCATGATGTTTTAACCATGAACAAAGCATGTGATGTTCTTGAGGGCTATCTTGCATTGTGGGAATACAGAGCAAATATGCCAGTATTTGTATTCCAGTAAAAAATAGGTCTCACCAAACACCTGCCAATCCAGAAGAGTTCCTGCCATAAAAAAATACACCAGCAATTGGTAAGATGACCAAAAGATTCTGAGAAAGGCTTCACCTTTTAACAGTCTATGGGTTGTTTGCAGCTAATCTGGTGAGTGAGCATTTTGAACATTAACTCTGTTATGAAATTTCACCATTTAGCAGCCTGTTAAAACTAAAACTAAACCTAGGGTTAACACGTCCTTGAGTTTAAGTGTCAGAGTTAGTGTGAAAGGTAAAAAAAAGAGAATGTTCAAACACTGGAAACATAGATTCATAGGATATCCTGAGGTGGAAAGGACATCTCTTACATGTAGAAAAAAACATACACGCTTTTGAAAGAGCTTATTCATGTGTTTTTGCAATGCTGGAGTTTGTTTAAATTAATGTTGCACTAAGTAGAAAGAAAACAAATAGAAAATACTGAAAGAAGGGATTTGTAAAGTGACAAGGGGAACTATAGGCACAAGGCCAAAGCAAAGAGATCAGGAGAAAAAGGAAGGGAAGGAAACTGGAGAAAATAACCAACCGGCAGATAGGAAAGGTTCATTATAAAACCCCTTATGTTTTATATGTGGGTTCTTCTGCTGGATTTTACTGCTTTGCTCCACTCCACTTTTTCAATTTTCAATGGTGCCAGCTAATGTTTCACTCATGACACAGAAAATTCTGGGCCACTTCGGCAAATATTAATTCTAAAGCTTTAGTTGGGTTCAATATATGCTTGCATGCAATCTGGGAAATCCCAGGCATTGAGCACAGGCTGGAGAAGAACTTACAGAGAGCAGCCCTGCCCAGAAGGACTTGGGGGTGCTGGTGGGTGAGAGGCTGAACATGCCCCGGCCATGGCACTGACAGCCCAGAGAGCCAAACGTGTCCTGGGCTGCATCCAGAGCCCCGTGGGCAGCAGGGGAGGGAGGGGATTCTGCCCCTCTGCTCTGCTCTGGTGAGACCCACCTGGAGCTCTGCATCCAGAGCTGGGGTCCCAGCATGGGAAGGGCAGGGACAGGTTAAGTCCTGCCTCCCAGAGGAGGGCCAGAACAATGAACAGAGGGCTCATGCAACTCTGCCATGAGCAGACACTGGAAGTTATTCAGTCTGGAAGTCTCCAGGGAGACCTCATTGTGGCATTGTGATACTCCAAGGAGGTTTATATAAGAAAGTTGGAGATAGACCTTTAAGTAGGGCCTACAGCAGTAGGGGAAAGTGTAATGATTTCAATGGGGAAGATTCAGACTACATATAAGGAAGAAAATTTTTATGATGAAGATGAAACACTAGAGCAGGTTGCCCAGAGAGATGACTGATGCTGCCTCCCTGGAAATATTCAAGGCTTGGTCAGACAGGGCTCTGTTCAATAGGATCTAGTTGAAGATGTCCCAGCTGATTGCAAATTGGACTAGGCAGCCTTTAAATGTTAACTGCAACACAAACCATTCTATTATTTTATGATTCTATGATTAAAGGATCAGAACTCATGAAGACATACTAGAGGACCAGTCTGCTTAGCTAAAAATTTTCTTGTAAATAAAAATTTTCTGGTAAATAAATTTAAAGAACATCAAGGCTTCATATTTCTTCCATGCCAATATGGAGAAATGCATAGCACTTCAAGGGCCTACGGCCCTCTAGAGACCCTGGGATAGTAATCTAAAACTTCTGTGCATATATTTATATGCAATGTGTTCATTTATATGCATATATGCAATATATATATACATCTCATATATATTTTATATATTATTTTTACTTTTTTTTAACATATAGGTCTGAATGAGATGTCCCAAAGCACAGGAAAGTTTCTCCCTCCTTTTTTTTTCACTATATCGAGAAGTGTTGCAAATTTACTTGTAGGTCTCTCAAACATACACAAGTACATATCTACCTACAAATACTCACTTATACAATTTATGGAGATAGAGATAAAAATAGAGGCTTCCTGTCTGATACAGTAGATAACACAATGAGGACCCAATCCTGCTGTGGATTCATTAAGAAAGGACTTCAAACTGTGTCATCTTTAGCCAACACCAGACTAAGTTAGTGGTGGGTTTCTGGGTTTCACAGAATCATGGAACTGTTTGAGTTGGAAGGGACATTAAAGACCATCTCGGTTCAACCCCACTGGTGGGGGCAGAAACAACTTCTGCTGGACCAGGTTGCTCAAAGCTCTGTCAAACCTGGCCTTGAACACTGCCAGGGATGGGGCATCTGCAGCTTCTCTGGGCAACCTGTTCCTGCACCTCACCACAACAGTGCTGAAAGCCAGTGTATATGCAAAAGAACTTTTCTATTAGAAGTTTAACCTAAACTAACATTTTCATAATTATCTCTGGTCTGGGTTTAAGCCAATAGGAAGCGACAGTTGCCCCTAAATAAACTTGCCAATTGTACAAGAAGGCAACTTGATCTGTGTGCAGTTATCTACATGGGCATGAAAGTGAACAGGTTTCCAGCAGTTGGAACTTCAGGATAGTTGCATTCAAACTAGAAGCAATAGACTGTTCAAGCAAACAAGTTGCTTAACCTTTAAGTGAGCAAGGCCTGCAGCAAAATTCCATCACAGGAAATCTTAATGTTAAGACTAATATTTTTGCAAAAGTTTCACTGTAATTGCATTAGAACTCCTGGGTTTCAACAGGCCTTAGCTTTGTTCAGTCCTATGGCCTTGCCCATGCAGAAGTGCAAACAATATCCCATCATTTACTGCCATTAAGCTATAAAGATTCATAATCTTTTACCCTACCAGTATTCATTTGTTTAAAGTCACAGAATCTGATGGGGAAAATGTTACTGTTCTGAGAAAATTTTCTGTGGGTGTGTTATTTGTGAGATTATTTTTATGACCAAATTCATCTTGGCAGACATGAGACTCCAATATGCAAGTTAGCTACCAAATTAAAAAAAAAAAAAAAAAAAAAAAAAAAAAAAAAAAAAAAAAAAAGGTAGATTAATACCCAGTACATTCATATGTATAACATCATTGAGCACACTTTATTTATTTTTGAGTTGTTTGCTAGTGTTAAGTATTATGCCATCTTAATCTATAATTAGGATATCGGAAGGCGTGGCTTATCCAATATGATCATGTCAAATCTATGCTTTTTAAAAGTGGAATAAGCCTATGTTTTCTGTACTCAACCCAGAAAACCATGATGCATCAAAAGGTATGTTAAAACCAGGAATACGTTGTAGTATCAGAAGAGGATTTTTTAAATACTTCATTCTAGTGGGCCAATGTCTTATAGGGAAAGTAGCCTTTGGGAGTTCAGTTCTAAACAGAGCAGACAGAAATCAATCAAAAGACAGAAAGTGAAGGCAACATTCAATTACCTTTTCATATGAGGCTTTAATGGCTTTCTTGAAGGAGGAAGACGATGTAACCTGGACCCGTGTGTTTGTTGAGAATAAAATTGGGATACCAAAGGAACTTCTACCGTCGTAAGTGGAGGAACTACTGTAAAAAGCACCATCACTCAGGGGAGTTAAATCTTTGTAGAAATCTGATGTTACATCATCCTCTTCATCTGTTACCTGACAATTAAGTAAAGCAAAATGCATTTGCATAAAATATAGTATGAAACAGAAAACTATTAAACAAAGACTTCTTGATTTCTTGATTTTTTAAATGGGAAAATATGCCTGATTATTTGAGATGTGAAAGTAAGCTACAAAACTGTTCTTAACACAAAAGATGAGACTGAGAAAGGCTAAGAGGCAAAATGAATTAAAAATTATTTTTTAAATTCATTAAAATTAATATAAAAAATTTAAAAAAATTTAAATTAATGAAAAAAAACCAAGTTAAAAAGCAGACTTACTGATAGTTGTTTATACAACAACAAAAAAGCTGTAACACTTTATTCTAAAACTTCTTATCCCTGTGCCCTAAACCTTAGGAATATTTTTCAACAAGTTCCAACATATTTTTAAAAGAATTCCAGACATACATGTTGTGTCTACATCATGACTACTTCCCAACCCCATGGCTTCTGTGTTGTATAAAACAGAGTTTGGTGCTTCCTGGCCTTTGTTCTCAATTTCCAGCTAGAAAAATGAACAAGTTTCCACAGTAGAGTCTTAGAGGATACTTGGACTCTTAGCACCTATACTGCATTATGGATTCAAGGCCGATGAAGAGGAATTGTGAACAAACCTGATGGAGTTGGTAAACCTACAGTGGTAGTTGTTGAGCAAGCACCAAGACAACCTCAGCATCAGATCAGAAATTATGTATTTCCCAAAATTGGGGAAAATCCCTGTGTATTTTTGAAAAAATGAGATTTTTTTTTTCCCTCTTCTAGACCAGTTTGCTTAATAGGGCTGCCAAGCAGTTTGGGATATGAAGTGGTCCATTCTTCCCCTCCACTTCCATTTTACAAGTCATATGCTTTTGCAGGAAAATACACTGGAGTTACAAGAAGGCCCCATCCAGTGACCCTTCTGTATGAGAAGCTGCTCTAAATGTTAAAAGATAAAGATGCACTCTTAAAGGTGAGTTTCACAAACCCCTAACAGTTCTGCAAAAGGACATCAGTAACTTAATGAACCTTACTGGCTATAAAGAGACCTGGGCAAACCAAACATTGGTTTTCCTCTGAAGTATTTCTGCACACAGTAAATTTTCACCATTGTTGACAAATCCTACATGTCGTGGCCAATTCAATTGCAGTTTCTGTGGAATGTAGCAAGGTGTCTGTTTTTTCAGTTGCCTCTGTTAAAGTAATTCTAAAATCTCACAACACCTGTGGCAAAAATCATCAGGTTTTGCCCATTAGTTGTGCTTTCTTCACATCCTGCTTTCTTTTCTTCCCAATGCAGCATCAACTGGCTTCAAACAGGGCCTGCTTAAATGTACACAGCCAGATGTTATGCCCCAACCCCAGTATTCAAAGCATTTTCTGAATGCCAGTGTCAATGAAAAAGGCATTAGTGGTTCCTAGATTATTTATAAAATACACTCCAAGTTCATTTTGGTCATTCCCCAGCCTGTCCTGTAAGCCTCCTCTCCAGGCTGTGTATATTTTGTCCTCATACTTTCCAAGCTCAGTGCCTGCCTTTCCTTGCTGCACTGTGGAGGGGCTGGGGAGTGGACAGGCAGGACTGAGGAGTTGAAATGGCTCAGGGGGGAACTGGGTCCCAAGGTTGCAGGCGACAGAAAGGAAGCTGGAGTCTGTCTCTCTATCTAGACAGGAAGGAGTCTATCTGCAGCCATTGGTACTTCAAGTATACACAAGTGATGCTGGAATAAGCTTTGGAATTGAACAAATCTCTGTTTAGATGATGTCTGGGTAGGGAAAGACCCTTGGTACCACATCAGAACAAAATAAGGCCACTGCCACAAGGAAGCAGGAGAAGCTCAAATCCATCATATTGACGCTCATATCTGGTGCACTGAGCTAACACAGATCTGAATGGTATGAGTGGAGCAAGAAAATTAATCCCCTTCCTACATATCAACTGTTCAAGCATATTCAAGCCTTATCAGGTTGAGAAATTTTGTTCTAAAACATGCAGGACTACCTAATACTTGAGCACATAACTTGGATTGTGATTATAGCAAGGGTTTTACAGCTAGGAGCTTGAGGGTACCTGAAAGCTGACAGCCTCCAGATTCGCAGGGACACGATACAATTTCCTTGTCTCATTGCGCCTCACTGTCTTGCATTGTCCTCCATTGAATGAGTTTCCAAGAACTTCCCCTCGACTCTCTCCTGCCAGAATGTGAAATCTAACAAAAAAAATATTTCCAGAGATTAAACAATTCCAGAAAGATGTATGGACTTGAAACATTTCAAGTTATACAGCTGCACTGAGCTATTGCAGATTCGACTGAGAGTGTGAGCATCTAGGTCATGTTACTGCTTTGAAAGGAATTACAACAGCTTCTCATTCACACTGAATTCACCTGAAAAATGCAGTGGCATCAATTCAGTTTCCTACTTTCCAGCAGTGCTTAACGTTCCTGATAACCCCAAAGTCAGCATAAGACAGTCAGTCTTAAGTGGAGAACCTAAAAATAGTTCTAGGCAAAAGAACTATTGGTTTTCTATTTCTACCATATGTAGAAATAGAGACAAATGTAACCTGGAGACAAACAGTCACATTACCATAATTCATGTTACTGGACTGTACTGAGATCAAAATTCAATTTAAAAAATGCAAGTCTGCTTGGGACAGGCATCCCATGTTAAAGCTTTATATTGCTTTAATTAATAACATGGAAGTAGTTGGTATCCTGTGAAATGTCACACAGACAAACAACATCTGTAGAGGAACATCCTCAAAAGTTCTGAAGCATATGGCATGATGTACAGGCGAGTAATTCCATGAGCTGAAAGTTACCCATATATGCTCTGGTTGCTGTGGGACAGAATAAGTCACTCAGGGGTGGTGTTCCTTGACACCTCTTTCATCTGGTCTACCAGCAGTGCAGAGCAGGACTGGGAGATGCAGCAGACAAATCCTAGCCCAATTATTTTGTTGTATTTTTATAATTTCTTGCCAGTTTTAATTTGAGAAATTATATGCTTTAATGAATACTTTCACATGCTAACTGGGAATTATTTTGTTCATATAAATTAGTGAGGTAATAACTAAAGCTTACAAAAAAAATAGCAGAGTTGGCTTACCCACTGCCTATTAATTGCACACCTGGGATGCTCTCATACTTTCGGTTACACACAGTCTTTTTTCTTCTACAGTTTCTTTCATCAGAGTTGTCCCCACAGTCATTTTCTCCATTACATTCCAATGTTTTTGAAATACAGCGATCTGCAATAGAGAAACAGCAGCAGCAAAGGTTCATCATGTCTAAATGTAGAAAAGGGCAGTCTTGTCTTTTTCCCTTGCAAAGGTGTGAGCTTGCCATAGATGTTAACACTGAGTTAGTTTAAGACTGGAATTATCCCAATTAAGAAATGATTGTTTCAATTTTGTGAGTTTTGCCTTGTTCCAAAGCTGCAAAGGCTTAATTTTAAGTTTAGCAAAAGGATAATTAGATAAAATTATTTAGTCTAATCAGGAATATTTAAATTTAAGCAAACAAGAAATAGCCACAAGCCTAATAAAAACAGTGAGAATTTAGGTTCAGACAAACTCTATATTTATGTTTGTATCTGAAAAAATTGTGCAAAGGAATATAATTTGAACAGTGCTACTGTCCAGCTACCATAATCATAGTGACATCCCAGGCTAGGGACTGCATTTTAATTACTTACAGAAGGGACTGAAAAAATAAGCTGATAGTAATACATATAAAATCCTCACATAAACATTTTTTCCTGGTCCCTCTTCCCTGGAATTTATGCATGGAATGTATGGATGTCTTTTGTCTCAGTATCTAATCTTTTGACTAATTGGTAATTCTGCAGTTACACAATGAGGATTATCATTACCATTTTCACACTGAAATTTATTCTTGCAATCAACCTTTACTATGTTGCAGAGCTTAGATGGCAAACATGGCAGGGAATCCACCAGTGGCTCGGAACAGGCCTGGCCCCCAAACTGGGATGGTCGAAGGAGAGTCCGGGTACGGAACTGCAAGGCAGACAAAATAAACCCAGGGATTCTTTTGTGAGCTGTGTTTGTAGCTAAGTCCCATCCAAAGCAGAGCCACACTCCTCAGTGCTGCTGAAGCTTTATTGGAACCAGAGCCCTGAAGAAAATAATCAGTCATTCTTGTCCTTCCATTCTACCATGCAATCCTCAGGTGAGGCAGGTAGGGAATTGGTCTCCAAGAGCCTCATTAGCCCTGGTGGAGCATAAATGATTAAACTGCAGACTACCTGGTCTACATCACCAAAGGAACCAGAAATTCCATCCCTGTATCTTCAGTATATACAGTAGGAAATTGTGTGAGAACAGAATTACAGAGATTTTTCCTGTTCTTTACCATCTCTGTTGAATTCTAAATACGTTGACAGTGACAACCTAGCTGGCTTGACTAACACATGTGGGTCCTCAGTCTGAACTGTGTGACTTGAGAGGACAAAAATGCATTTCCTGAAAGTTTCTGGGAGCTCATTGAGTTTTCTTTCCCTGAGACAGCACCCTCCACAGAGAACGGTAAAGTTGAATGGTGATAGATAAAGCATTTCAGATATGTTTTTCTGTTCACTTAATAGGACTTCTGGTGCGACCTGTCTGCATGTGCCTAACCATTTTTCTTCTAAGAATTTTCCTGGAGACAAACATCCCAGGAAGATTCTAGTAAAAATTAGTAGCCAAGTGACTCTGAAGAGAGAGTGCAAAGAGCAGTATCAGAAAGTTTTCAAGCTCATGAGAAACTTTCCGTATGCTCCATTTCAGTTTCATAGTACTCACTACATTATTTGTCAGAGTTTCCCTTCTTTATCCTTCCCCATTTATGGAGACTTGCTTACACTAGCCTTCACTCTTACACTGTTATCTATGTCCTCCATTCTGTTGGTTGTTCCTATTTATAAAGGTCACAAAGATCTTTATAGTTTGTAGGGGGAAATGGATCACAGTCCACAAAAGCTATTTTTTGCTTGAAGAAGTGTATATGTTGCATCAATACTTGAAATTAGTAAAAAATTGGTGCATTTCTATATGGATGTAAGGTAAGAAACTCAGATATATAGAGGGTATTGAAATCAGTCCAGTTGAGAGAAACACTCCCTTTCATCTCTTGAAGGTTTCTGTCTCCCAGTCTCTCATTTATTCGCCTTGCTCTGCTCTCACACTGCTCATTCTAGTTGCAACTTCACAGGCTGGTTCACCTCTCACATGTAGAACAGTTTTTGTGTGTCTTTCTCACCCTATTTGGGCACCAGAAAATAAGATATATATGTAAAGACATACTTACGATGTCTGACAGGTTTTTGAGGCTTGCTCATCAGGCATGGATTTGTGAAACCAAAGGGTATATGCAGAGGGATGTAGGCTGTGTCTGCACAGAACCTTGGAGCTGCTCCCATGGCCACCTTCGAAGCTCATACCTGCCAGCCATACCCACGCAATCTGCTGTCACTTACCTCTATACTGTACAATCTTACATTTGACAGGGCTTGGTTTGATTAGGTCAAATTCACTTTAACCTGATTTTTCTTTCTTCCCTCTCTACTGTTTCACCTCTAAGTGTACCATTGTCAGCAGAGAAAAGCCCAAGAGGAAAAAACACCATCTTGGATGTTTGTCCCACAGATAATAGCACATCTGCCTGTGGGGGTGAGGGGGAGATTGTGCACACTATGAAGGTTCAGGGAATGGTGCTCTGTATTTCTTAACAGCAATCTCAAACTGATCCTGGCTATTAGTGTAAGATACAGCCTGAGAATTTCTAGCCAGCAGCACTTAGGATATGTTGACTCTTTTCAAGAGATTATTTGATTCTACTTTTCTTTTGTCTTTAGAACATAGAGAATGCTATAGATAAGCTAAGATTCTGTGACTTTCTCCTGCTTAAGCAGACGTGAACACTTGTACAGTTTAGTTGATTCTTTATGTGAAAAATTCACATTTAATTATGGCAGTGGAAACTTTGGAGAAAGTTTATCATAAACATCACAAGCAGTCTCATATATGGATTTACTCAACTAAATCATCCCTTTCTGGTTTGACCTGCTTATTTTAACTTGTGCTCTCCAGCTCCTACTGTATAATTCATAATCAATTTCCCTTGTTAACCTAAACTGTCATTTTCTAGATCAATTGCTGTAAAGTTGAAACAAGGAGATCCCTTTAGCAAAATTTCTTGCATTTAACCCATATAATACATTTTCTACCTACTTTTTTTTTAAGACATGGGTCACATTCTGACCAAGGGCCAAAGTCTCCAAGCTGACAGTTGATAGGACATGTTTGCTGGTTACATGCACGAGATTCTTGCTTTGTGCACAGCTGGTCACAGAAGTTTTGGCTATAATATTCATCCATTCTTATTTGCCTAAAAATGTAAAAAATAATGCTAGAAAAGAATAGATAGATCGTAGGTGTTTTCTACTTGAGGGTGAAGCCTGACAAAATGATTTGAACACATTTGAAGTATAAAACCCTGAGAGATAATATACAGTTGCAGAACACTGATTACACAAAAAATCCAAATATGCCATAAGTTTAAAGAGCAATTTTTTTTGATTCATGTCACTTCAGATATCCCAGAGGATAGCTACAGATAAAGTCAGGAGGAAAAGAGGGGATTTGTCACAAGTTTAGATTATACTACAGAGCTGCATCAAATTTGATGCTGCTGAATCTATTTGACATCATCAGTTGTCATAAAACTAATGGTGCAGGGAGGATATTTGGAGTTCACCCCTCCTGTGGCGTTGTGCCCAGTGCAGGGCTCCCAGAGCAGGGCACTGAACACCACCCTTGTGTGTCCACAGGGGCTGAAAGCCAAAAGCACACTGCCAGCAAGGCTACTCTAGGACCTGGCTGTTCTTCCTCATCACATCTATTGGCAGATATTGCTTTGTTTGGAGGCACTGGCTCATAGGATTAGAATGGTCTGAGTTGAAAGCGATCTCAAGGATCATTTAATTCCAGCCCTCCCCTTCCCTCCCTGCCTCATGGGCAGTAATGTTCTATACACAAAATCTTATAATTTTAAAGTGTTGTAATTAAAAGATGATCTATTTATCTGATAAATGCTTGACCGTGACATTTTTCTCAATATATTGTGGTAGGTGGAGCTTCAGATAAGGGTGCCACTCTCTTTTCACAGAAAGGAAACACAGAAGTAGTGAGATGGCTTGGCCTTACCTGTGCCTGGTCTGTGTGCCAAAATTGCAGGTCCGTGAGCAGGCAGACCACGACCCCCAGGGGTAGTACTCACAGTAGCACCCCTGGCTGCTCCCAATCACCAGGCTCAGCAGGATCAGGTGCATTGGCACAGTCACACCCATGGCAAAGGTGTCCATCTACATCACAGAGACGAGCAACAAAAGCTCAAGAAACTATCAGTTAGTTATGCAAGAGTTTCTCTCAGTTAGTTATGCAAGAGATGTCTCTTCCAAAATGCAGAGTCTATAAATATACCTCAAAATACAAAGATGCTAAGCAGAGCACCTAGAAAGGGGCAATCATTACATAGCAGTAATTCAGTCAATTTTTTGAGGACCAGAAGTCACAATGGGGTTTTTGGCCACTTATTTATCAGGAGTACTAATGCAATTGTGCATTATTTCTGTCTCTGAAATTGCTTATAAATTATGTTGAATGTGACCAATAAAGATCTGTTATTGTTCTTCACTACTTACAAGTATCCTCAAAAATATTTTGTAGAAATAAGAATAAAAATATGACAATTCTTTCTGTACAGTATGTAAAACAACAAACAAGACCTTAAGACCAGGCAGCTCCATCTATTAGCTTGTAACCAATTAATTTTCACATGCCTATAAACCCCCTTTGCGTAAGCATTTTATTGCAGTGAATTCACCCTTCTCAAAGTTTTGACTAGCCTATTGAAACTGCAAACCATCACTGTTCAAAGCTCATCTGAATTTCCACCAGCAGTGGAAACAGAACATCTAGAGTGAGTGTTTCTCACTCTAGTGGTCAATCAAACTTTATTTGCTGAGACAAAAGGTTATAGGCAGTCTTTAGGCAGTAAGAGTAGTTGGTAAACTAAAAAAAACAAAGCAAAAAGCCCCCCAAAACAATGAAACAAACAAACAAAAAACCCATGCAACCCTCCACACGTGCCCTCCCCCTCCCCCCCCCCCCCCCCCCCCATTTTCCAGAGAAAATATGTATTAATTAAAAAATGCAAACCTTGTCATGAGGTTGAATCAACACAAAATCAAATAGGCTGTCACAGTAGAGCATTATAAATTTGGTTTACCTCAAACCCTCCCCCCCAAAACCCAACTGGACATTTAAAAACCAAAGTATTTATTTCAAAACAATACTCCAAAATACTTAGCTTCAAAAAGTTTGAAATTAATAGTACGATTGTTTTTTCTTTTAGGTTTTTAGCCACATATGCTATTATGATTTTTATACTTTGCTGAAAAAAACCAAAATTGCATCAAATCCAGCCATTTTTTCCTCCGTTTGCAAAGAAAGGCAGTAGGTCTGCACACTGCTGTGCAGTAAGGACGTGCAGCACTTTTTACATGGAAGGCTCATCAATGAACAAGACTTTCAGAGAGATTTAAGTATAATCAAATACAAAATACAGTAAGACAGATGAAGTAGCATTCTTGCCAGTGGACCTAGAAGTGACAGATATTTTCTTTTTCCTTACCTGACTTCCTGGCTTGTTGCACCAACAATGCCAACTTGGAAAAGAAATGAAGCCCTACATGACAGTTGTACTGTCTTCATTCCATCACTGTGCTGTACATAGAAAAACCACTAATCTCATCAGTGAGAAAGCCACCAACCCATCAGTGCATCAGAAGCCAAATAAATATTAGCACATGACAGAGTAATTCAACATTTTAAAGAAATAGAACAAAACCCCACAGAACACGTCTCCATAAGCCTTGTAATCTGTACGTATTGAATCCAAACAAAAAAAAACCCTCCTCCTTTTTAACTTACTGCAAGATTGTTATGTGAAAAGTCAGTGTATGCTGCAGACTCATGTGACCCTGGTGTGCTTTGCCGCAGTCTTTCAAGTGAAAGGCCAGAGGCTTTGTTTGATTTGGTTATCTTTTAATGAAGGCAAATTGATCTGGTGGGAGGAGAGCTCAGAAGGAAATGGCCTCTGCACCTGCACCCCCGGGGAGATGTGTTCTACAGAAGTGTGGAGAAGCTCCTCTTTGTACAAATGCAGCTACCCAGGATGAGCCAAGAGGAATCAAAGTACGTTTGCATTAAGCCATAGTGGCTCGATGCACTGCAGATCTCCTTGTGCTGCCCGAGGGAGCTGCACAATCTCTCTGCCTTCAGTCTGACAGCAAAAGAGTGAGAATTTGGTAAGAAGGCTCATGCTCCTAACTCATTACTGCTTTCACAAGGAAACAGGAGACAGAGTCCAGGCTAAGGCAAAATACCTGTCGGCTGCTGAACCATTTTCCACAACAAAGGGGCTCCAAGAGAAAGCAGAAGTCCAAATACATTCGAGGTTATTTACAACTGTTTGCCTTTTGCCCTCAATGGCGAGATCTCTGCACTGACCCTGGGGAAGTGCTGCCAGCAGACAAGGACTGAAAGCCTCTATCCTGCAGCATGGGCACCACCTCATGACTGAGGTGCCAATGCAGGG
Organism: Sylvia atricapilla; assembly: GCF_009819655.1. Lineage (NCBI taxonomy): Eukaryota > Metazoa > Chordata > Aves > Passeriformes > Sylviidae > Sylvia > Sylvia atricapilla. The sequence continues at coordinate 72,043,814 of NC_089174.1, forward strand.
ATTAAAATGGTTAATGAGAGAATACACACATGCAGAACAGAAACAGCAAGGGCAAGCACAAACAAGGAAGTAGTTTGTCCTAAAAAATTAATCATAATATGAAATAGAATCCCTGACTTCCTAAATACCCATCAAAGATTCCATGCAGGGGGCAATCCTGCATTGAATCCCCTTGGCTCCATTGGACTGGGAGAAACATGTCAAGATGTCACTCCTCAAAACATATTTCCCAATTTGTTGGGATCCAAGGTCATCTCTATCTTTGACAAAAAACCTCAGAGCTTCCCACATAGCTTCATTTTCCAGTTGCCTTTGCAGATTTTTTTTTAATTCTGAGCTTGGCCAAGAAGTGTTGTTACACAACTTGAGCACAAAATTAGCAAAGTGATGTCCTGCCAGATCTTTATTACATTGTGTAAACTTGTCATAGGAAATCAAAATAGTCATCACTGGCTCTATCATTGCTGCTGGGGGGGATTTTTTAAATTATGTGAAAAATACTGTGTTCTACCCTCCAGAGAGCATCTTCTAAACCTCAGCACTCACAGCTCACTGAGGGCAGCCCTTCCAGCCCCAGTGGGACCCCAAAGAGGAGATGCCTGGTTTCTCCCAACCTTGCAGAAACAAACCACAGCTGTGAGCTGAAAGTCACTGTTCACAGTACATAATGCAGATGGCTAAAACCTTCTAGCTGAAAAACTAATTTTTTTTTTTTACTTCTTTGTATCAGAAAAAAAGGAGTTATTAAAAAGTTTTTAAATTTTAAAAGATTAGGAATGAAAGATACCTCACATAGTGTAAAAGCAATCTTTTACAGAAGCAGTCTTACAAAAAAACCATTTGTAATTAGAGAACAAGCTCACAGACAAGCACTACACTTAGCATTAACAGAAATACTAGGTGGAGATGGTAGACCTCATACCAAAGCCAGGGCTTGAGAACAGCATGACTGCATCTGTATTGAATGCTTAGATGGGAAGTCATGTGAACTTAAATCAGTAGCCTGAAACTTATGGGCCACAGCTTTAAAGAGTGCTGCTTGGGCTAACTCACATTTTGGCAAAGCTGCTGATGTGCCCCAGGAGGCTGTCAACTCATCTGCAAGCTGACAAGGTGATGAGACAAATAAAGGGTCTGGACAGAACAACAAAGTAGGTACTCATGTTGTCACCAAAGTGACTAAAGAAAGGAGATTCTTCATGGCAGCTCACTGCCTGTCACTGAAGGACTGCTCTTCATTTTATACCTGTTTCTCAAAGGTTTTGTCTACAGGATACCCTCAAAAGAATCTCACACTCTCTGCCCTGGATGGAGGTTAGCACTTGAATAAGTGCATCTTTCCCTTACACCACATGATGCTCAAGGGCATCTTAAACAGTTGACAATGCCCCAGTGTTCATGTTCACCTTCTGTCCTGACAGTCAGCTAGAGATAGAAGCACTCAGAAATTCAGTCAGCAATATGGCAAATGCTGGGTCGTTCAAACCAGGTTACCTTCTAGAACTGATTTTCACACAGGAAAGCATCAACATGGAAAGATATTCCCTTATCTTCTGTGCCTCATTGAGTCTCTGGTCTCAAGTTCTGGTGCAGTATTCCCTAAAGACCAAAGCACTAACACTGGAATGAAAACGGGAGCAAAAAAAGAGGTCAGTGTGTAGGTGCCATTTCATTGCCTCCAGACTTCAGAAATGTTTATGTATGTATTCATCGCCCCAGTTTCATTATTTCTACAAGAAATATTTTTCCAGGAAAACAAACAAAACATCTCTTCATCTCTGCTGCAATGTGTGTATAAAATATAATTTTTCAAATAATGTGAAAATATTACCTCAAAGAAATTCAGTGAGTATTCTGTTTGACACTGTAGCATTTCTAGCTGGGTTTCAAGGTCATGTCTCATCTATTTCACCCTACCTCTAATTCCTCATACTCAGAAAAAATATGTTTTCCTCCCAAGTCAACCTGTAAATCCTCTCCCCATGTTCTCACTGCAAACCTCTGCTTAAGGGAGAAAGTCTAGAACTGCAAAGAAGAAAGGACAGAAGGAAGGGGGAAAACACCACAGCATTTTCTGAGAGGTAAACAAAACAGAAATCAAACAGCTCTTCAATATAAATGACAGCCCCTGGTGTTTTCCATATTCCCTATGTACAGAGATGGGAAAAGCTTTTCTTCCTGTCCGATAGAATATGTATCTGTGGACTGTTACCACCAACCTTAAGTTCTTCAGATAAAGAATAGCAAGAGTTAACTGCACTACATGCATCATCTCACACTGATCTTATAGATATAGTTTCAGCTGTCTATGTTCTGACAAAATCTGGAGTTTTAAGAGTGTAAACTGGTACTATTCACTAGACATTTTTTCCCCTCAAAATCTTTCTGAAAACAAAGCACAAGAGAAATTGTTCACCCCTACATGCAGATGAAGATTTACTGTCAGGATGGGACAGGAGGAAAATACACCTTGCACTCAATTTAATAATTCAGAGAGGTTTTTTCCCTCCATATATGCCCCCATGAAAGGGACACTGAAACAACAACAAAAAAGACACCTTTGAGCACAAAGGCTATCTGAATGGCTTCAAAAATGACCTGTTCTGACATATCCTGTAGCAATAAGAAAAGTGAACCACAGAACATCCTATATGCTCTGTCCCTCACAGGGCTGTCTGAGGGTGGCAGTGCCACTGGCATGACACAGCAGTGGCAGGCAGCCCTACATGCAGCCAGGCACCTGTTGCCTATGCTCTGCTTCACCAGGGATCCCATGCCTCTGCCTCCTCCCTGGTTGCCACTGCAGTACTGAAGGAAGTGTGGGATTGAAGAGCAGCATCAAGGCTTTGAGAAGAGGAATTGTATCAGCGTTAAGGATTCTGTGGAACAGCAGCACCTGTTAAGAAAAACAATTTATGTCCAAGGATTGGACAAGCAGATTCAGGTTTTATGAGGCAGAGTTTGGGATCAGCTTCCCTCTTCAGCTGCTTTGCTGAGTGAGCAAAGTCAAGCATTCTTTCTGTTATGCAGAATTTCTGCTTCCTTGAGTTTAATTAATAATCTGCAAGATTTTGGAGCATCAGCAGTAGGTCTAAGGACTTCGTCATGTCGAGGAATGTGGGTGTGGGCATGATCAAGGTAATTTCAGGACAGCAGGAAGCAAAACTAACTATCACTTCTGAAAATATGTTCAGGATGTTTTGCACTGGATTAGGCCCATTTCAGAGTATCCAGCTTGGAAATGCACATTCACTGCTTGCATCACCAGGAGGACCCAGAACCAACATTTTTGCTGAGCTTCTGCCCTCTTGCTTGTACCCCATGGTAATTATTGGAACCAAGGAGGGAAACCCCAACCCAGCACCTTCCTTTGTTTGCAGGACCCTATCTCATCACTTCTTTATCCTGCACATTGACCTGGAAATTAACTTAAATCTTCTCACTTTTAGAAGACACATTGGATTTCATCCCCACTGAGTGCCCAGCAACAGCTCAGACAGACAGAAGCATGACTATAGGCCTATCCCAGGACAGTCACAGCATAAACACATTCCCCTGGAAAAAAAATGCTCCTTCCTCCAGGGCCAGTAGTCATGCAGAAGAGGGGACTGGAACCAACGGGAAATGCTGCATGCCGGCATTCGTCACTCAGTACTCCACCACCTCACCTCACCATGAAAGGTGGGTAGAAAGGCAGCCATCCTTTGCACAGTACTCTGCTTTCCAAACCAGCCTCCAAGGGAAAAGGAAGCACCATTTGAATAAGAGTCTGAGCTGGTCTGTCCCAGAAGAGAGTCACTCATCCTCCATAATACTGGCAGTAATAGAGAGCACCTCCTGCACCATAGCAATGATCCTGCAGCAGCCACCACTGCAAGGCCACAAAGGGATGAATGCAGGGGAGGGGTGGCAGTGATTTGGCCACATGCTCTTGTTCTGCTTCATCAACCTGGCCCACAGTTCATGGCTGGACCATAAGCACCACTGCAAACAAGCTGGCACCACCATTTTATCCTAAAGTGTCTGTCACATGGCAAAGTGAGACCACAGTCTTCCATTTGCAGTTGCTGCCTAAATTACTTCCCATCAGTATTTAAGTCATTCAGCAAATTAAATATCTCTTGGTACCCATAGGCACTGGAGCACTGGAGCAAGAGATGGATGCTGAGGTCTGAGACAGTGACCAAGACCAGATTTGGAATCCCCAAAACATAGCCCAGCAAGACAAGCTGGATACTGCATCTCTGCTTAGTTCTTCTATGAGAAACAGTACTTATCAAACAGGAAGGACAACAGAGCTGTGACGCACTTGTGCCCCATAGCTTAACAGATATTCTAGACAAAAGACAGGATAAAATACCTGTCATTTCACACAGCTAACTCAGCTTGATGCAGATGGTGGTTCCATGAGTACCTGCAAGCATATCTAGAGTGCAGGAAGCAGCGGTTTGTGCCACAGCTGATTTCCCCAATGTTATCTGCAACATCTGTCAGAAGCAAGGAAGCTGCATTCAGGGTATTGCCTGTATTGCCTGCCAGCAGGGTTTGGATGCTCCCTGGGAACCACCTCTCAGAAGCTAACCTAAGTCATGGAAAGTGCATTGGGGAAAGGCTCTGTTCCAGGCCACTGGAAATACATCTTGCAACTGCAGGGGCCATCTGCTTTGCTGGCCTTTCTTGCATAGGGACAGAAGGTCTAGTATTGTGTGTACATAAGGCAACTACTAGAAACTGAAATTTTCTTTTACAGGTTCCACAGACTTATTTCAATTTGCTTCCAGACAGTTTGCTGGTAGATCTTAGATTCCTGAAAGAGGTAACATGTTGCTGGTAACAGAAGATCGGAAGATCGTGCCTGACAGAAAAACAAAAGGACAGAAAAACTCTAAAAAGAACAGTGCAAAGTAATAAGGATCCTTGATAAACAATTATAATTACTATCAAACAAGTTCATCAATCAAGGTATTAAAACAGGATCTGAAAGCCACCTCACTGGGAAAAGGTGAAGGGAACTGAGTGCACCCCTAACCTGTGCTCTGTCACCAGTGTAAGCATTCCCAAACCATTCAGATTCTGCTTCTGTGCAGAAAGTTGTGATTCTCTGGCTCTGCTGTTTTCTTCAAGCCTATGCTGGGACAAATTTCCTTTCTCTGCAGAATTTGAACCAGTCAGCCTTGCCCAGGATTACTGGCAGTTTCCATGAGGCACAGAGCTGTGGATCATGGCTGTGTACAATTGTTTTGCAGGTAAGAGCTCACATGTGGTGTGGGATTTCCTCTTTTCTCAGATATTTCTCAAATTCATGAAGTTCAGTCCACGAGTGAGGCCAGTTTGGCATTTATCAAAGTCCTTTTCACAAGTGTTTTTTACACAGCCTGGCACACTTACGGGAAGGCAGCCAGGCACACTGCATTGGTGTCTTGCTTTCTGTCAGATTCAGAGTGAGAAATAGAATAAGAATGGCGTATCTCATCTTATTTAGAACAGTTCATGTAGCACATTAACACTAATGACAGGAATGAGCAAAGCCTAGGAGGTAAAAAGGATTTTCTTTGCTGCAATGTACATTTCTCACATCATAGAGGCCCTGTGCCATATGAAAGCTCAGTCCTGCAAATCTGCAATGTGTGAATGACCTTACATGTCCAAAGAGGCTTTTTAGGTGACTTGAATCAATTAAGATACGGAATTGCACAGTAATTAGCGAAATTCATCCAGTCCTACTGAAGGAAAACTTCACCACTAGGGAGCACCAATAGACAAAGTTTTTTAGATTTTCTGTGTTGAAATAAAACTACAAATATAAACTATAAAATGCATTTAACAACGTTACAATAAATATTTTAAATTGCAATTTTTTATAACTACCCACTGAGAAACTAGATGAATCAGAAGTAATGGGGCAAGAGATTTTAGTTTATTTGATCACTAGGCAAGTCCTGTAAATGGACACCTACTCAGAGCTCTGCTGATTCATCTCTGCAATTCATGGATAATTTTTTGAAGTTTCTGTATGATTGGTAACTTTATCATCACAAACAACAACAACAACAAAACACCAAACCCACAAATAGCAGGCTATGAAGGAGTCTTTCTCTACCAGAGATGAACTTTCTAAGTCAAATCCTAAGCACATTACAGAGCCAAGAGAACAAACAGCTTGTTTTTTTCTGTGGCAAATCAAGATCAGAGGTGCCTGTCAGTGTTTGGCAGTGACTCAGAGGCAGACAAAGAAAATTCAGAGCAGTAGCTCAAATCCCAGTTCACACAGCAGAACTGGCTAACTAGAGATGGCTGCTAACAGCTCACCATTTACACCTTCAGTTCCTCTTCCTCTTGCTAGAACCACATGTCCTCCTTATCCTCTCTTTCTCTCTGAGTTGGACACAAAACATCAGCATTACTGTAAACATCTGTGCAGAGTGGGGTGACATCAAGAAGGCACCAGACTGTGCTTTGGCTGTTCTGGTTTTATCTGTATGCTCCATCAGCCAGGTTGCACCAGGGTGTTCAGGGGCCTCACAACAATGAAATGTAGACAAAGGTTCAAGTTGACAAAATTTTGACTACTAAATGTTTGTGATAGATATCAAAACATAAAATAAACTGATTGTTAAGGTAATATTTGAAATTTTATCTTCTGTTTCTGACACTAGAAGATGGGATTAGACTCAGCAATTCAGGGACTCAGGAATCACTCCAGTTTCTGGTCTTCCTAGTCTTTATTTCCCCCAACAACCAGGATGTGCGTCATTTGAAATATGCCCTGGCATACCTCATACTAATTCCCACGAAATAGTAGAGGTTCAAATAGAGGTTATTCTATAGCCACTGCTCAAAGGAGATCTCCTCTGTGTTTGGAGGCATAGCTGCAAGGACATACTCCAAAAAAACATGTTTGTGCCATAGCTATCAAAAGATGGGTGATGCAAAGCTCCACAGACTTCATGCAGTGGATGACAGCACACTGAGCACTTGTGTGAAAGCTGTAGTGGTTATTTCATGGAAACTAACCTGCATTCATCAAGCCTGCCAGGGTAGTCCATTTTCAGTTAAATTAAGGCTCTTACCTTTATCAGTGGCATGTTATTTCTTACCTTGTCCTTCCCAACAGAAACATCACTGTAGTGAATGTGATATAAATAGCATAAAAAGGTGTAATTGAATTCTGTAGGAAAGCTCCTGCTCACTTGCCTATTACAATGACACTTAAGGTGACATTCATGGTCACATATGGAGGGACAGCTTCTGTGCTGTGGTGCTGCTGGGCTGGCCAGGGGTGCCAATCCCCATCTGAGGACTCCATCCAAGTACTGTGGGTTTGAGGGAAATGGGACTGGAAGAAGTGGAGCAGCTGAGGGGAAATTAAACTGAGAACTGTAGTTGCATACCTGATTTATGCTTGAGACACTACAAAGCTGGATAGGAGAAACCATACAGAGGGTGAAATTCTTGAAGGTTTCTGGGCATTCTATGGACTGTAGAAAGCAGAAATGAAACAGTGCCCTATGTTGATAGATGATGCTTCCCTTTTAATACAAGAATTACTAATTCCTGTCTTAGGATATTTATTTCTGACCTGCCTTTATAGCCATGGCACCCCTCTAAAGGTTTTCTCTACAAAGTGCTTATGAGCCACACTCTCAGTGGAACAGCCAAAGTCTGATGTCAGGCAGGAGTGCATGAAAGGAGTTCCTGAGCTGTGAGGGGTCCCAAGATCTCTGTTGCAACTCTGCTGTGATTTGAACAGTGGTATTTCTGAGCAGACCTAAAAATCAAACCATGGCTCTTGTCAGCTGAGATGCAAATGTTAAACATCAGGGCAGTCTGAAAAGATTTTACTCTGGCTAGTACACATGTAACCCAGCCTATACAGGGCACTGCTAGCTACTAAAGAGCTGAAGATCAACCTCAGCTTTGTACAAGAGCCTGTGTCTAACAGGACTGCCTGCTCTGCAAGGTCCCAGAGGCAGCAAACAGCTTCAGCAAACGAGGTGGGTGAACTGCCAGGTGCACATGAAGGCTGCTGACCTCTACTCACTTGCACTCATGTCATGAAATACCCCTGCATGCACTAAAACACCCTGCTTGCAGTGATTCTGACCATCAGCTACCAGAATCTGCTCACAGTTAGCCTCCTTCAAACAAAGCATTATATGGATCCTACTGCATTTTTCCAAGATACAGACTCCCCTTTACTGCAACCACCCCATGGGAAGAAGGGAAATGGACTAAGCCATCTTTGCCAAAGCTTTCGGCTCTCCATGGACCAACTCATGCCCCTGTCCCTGTCCTGGAGACAGGCTGTGTTTCTAGACATCAGCTGCTGCAAGACAGTGCTGTTTGTCCAGGCTCCAGCACTGCTGAACCTGCATTTTGAGAAAGGCCCAGCAGAACAGGAGGCAACCCTGGCCTGGTGCTAATGAACTCAGTCACAGCTGCATCACTGTAAACCTTGTTTCAACACCATTCAGCTCAGAGTAGATATTTTTATTTCATGCTGGTGCAAGTGGGAAATGTTGAACTCTAATGTGCTTGCAGTGATTGACAGGCTCACAAGGGGATCCAAAGATATCTCACTATCTATCTGAGACAGCTTTCAAAATCAAGCTTACAATAGTCAATCCTTCTTTAGGGACAATGAGTTTAACAATCATCCCAGTAAACCAACACTCACTTTACAAAAATAATCCCAGAGGGCAGGGAGTGAATTCAGGTAGGTTTCAGCCCCCCTAAGCAAGCCTCAGTGAAGATGGAAGATGGTTTATGGTGTACCTGTTCTGCAGATAAGCAGGAGACTTGAGGTATTTCTATAATTACATTATGTGCCCTTCTCTGGAAGCAGTGGCTATTTTCATACCTCAGCCCAATAAAGGAAATGTGAGAGGCATCTGTGCCTTGTTTATAGCTCCATTAGCCTTTCTTGAACTGTAAATTACTTGGCAGTGGCTGAGACAAAAGGGAAAAGCAGGGCTGGATTGCAAAGGAAAAATTTGAAGTTCACAGCTAATTCCAGCCTTTCAGATTTTACTGCCTAAAGTTATAGCTCCTTTGAAAATTTACTCCATAATTATAAACTCATTGGAAGGAATCAGCAAATTTAGTATATGTTTAGTTGTAGAACAGACTACTATAAAACACACTTTTTCATATATTTTCTTTATAGCCTTTCAACTACGATAATTTTCTATAGCAATCTTCACTCTTTTACTTTTCATCAGTCAGTGAATAAACGAATGAGTTTGAGCTCTGCCTGGCACACTTGAAGCTTTCAGAGAGAAGGGAGCTAGGAGCTACAATAAATTGTCCCATTTCAGTCCCCTGGTTTAACCACAATGACAATACTAAGAGAACATAAAAGCACAGCCTGTGAGGACCAGCAGCAGGATGCACAGTGCTGTAGTGGCATCTGGAGCATTATCAGTAGCACAATTGTGAGTAATTGCATTAATTGCCTTTAATTACACTCTGTGACCTAAAGCAGGCTGCTTCCAAAAAACATGACACAATACTAATCATGATGGGTTTAGAAAGTAACTTGAACAAGTATATGGTTAGATCTTTTTAATGAGAGCTGCAGCTGGAACAACAGGCATGTGCAAGCTGTATTTGTGTGCCTGTTTTACAGGTCACCCATAACAGAAGTAGAGGAGGAAGCAGAAGATTTTTATTCACAGAGTGAACTCCATACAAAGGGTAAATTTTGAAGTGATGTTTTGCTTTCCTTTTCCTAAATGTGACCTCTTTCTTCTGCCATTAGTGTCGCTATCCCTATAGAAAATCTTTAGAGGTGGTGGGTTTCACCACAGTTCCTGGTGGATAGTACCATCTTTGCCAAGGGTACAATTCAAGTGGTAAATGACCACAGGTTTCCACAAATCCTGAAAGGATTCTTTTTGTCAAAGTCAGTTTTGTCCCCTTTTTAATTGCAGTTCTGCAAACATAAATAAATGTTTACATGCATGAATTTTTGCATTGAGGCAAATCTGCTCAATGCTGGACAGAACCTCCTAATAAAAGACAAAAGTGGAGGAATTGCGCTAGAAAGGCATTCTATAAGCTCTCCAGCCAAATCTTAGTATGGACCATAGCTCCCAGTCAAACACCCCAGCAGAGCTGGAATGTTCACAGGTGCACATGTGCCTCAGTGCAGGCAGACAGGCTTTTGACGTGGTCTGCTCGTGGAGACAGCATTACTGTTTCTCTGTCACTCTTGTGTCATCCAGCAGGATGGAGCTGCTGGTGTTGCCATGCCACCTTTACATCACTCACCTGCAATTATGGGAGCTGGACTCCTCTCCATGACTCAGAATGTTTTATTCATGATCTGTTTACAATAAGACAAAGCACAGGAAACTCTGATGATACTGGAACTGCTTTGCATGCTAATGGCAAGGGTTTCAGCTGTAAGTCTCTAATTCTCATGCTTTACACTGACATTGCATGTTTGAAGGAGAGTTACATTCTGAACTGCTGCATGGACATTTATCTGCACATGACCTGCGTGCAGCGTGCAGCTGGCAGTGTAAATTTGGTGTGCATGCCTCGGTATAACAGCATACAAAAACCCTTGAACACCTGTATGGAGTTGGGGGAAAAAATTATACACTATGTTTTATGGTTCAAGCAGTCTCCTCCTCACTCTCTCCATCAAGCTCCTTCAGAGTGGTGACACCCCCAGGCTGACCCAGCTCCCAGCTTGGCTACCTCTGAGTTGCACTGTAAAGCCTTCCATACCCAAGAAAATAAAGGGGGGTCTATATTATGCCTGCATGGTCTACTCATGCTGCTATTTCCTCTGTAGCAGACATAGGTGGAAACACATACAGTCAGACCGATGAAGAGAGAAAACCAACTTCTGCCTCACCCCTCACTGTGAATATTCATGCAGACACAGGATGTCCTTTGCCCTGCCCAAAGTGTCAGTAGATCCTCAGTGAGTCTTTTTTGAGTTTCTGATTTTCAGCCTTACCTGTATTGACACGTTCTGAGGTGTTCAAGACATGGATCCAGTAGGTCATACTGTGATTTTGTTGGAAGTCTACCCATCATATGATTCATAGTTTACATTTATTTTTAGTTGTCTTAAAAACTGCAGGAGGCATATGTACATATTTATAACAGAACTCAGTGGTTATATGCAAGTGCCAACAAACATAACAATCAACTGACAGTTTGACCAGGATCCATATAATTCTTCTTACCTCCTACTTTGGAAGCAGGAGGCAAATAAAGGAACTTCAAATCCCCATTACCACTATTTACAAGTAACTGAAATCTTGACCTTTCTAATTGGTTTCAGAACCAACCAAATCACTCTGGAAACCAGCAGTGAGTCTCTGACTCCCTCAACTGTCCCTGGAAACCCTAATCTAAGGCCTTGCTCCTATTGTCATTGAAGTAATTAAATTAATCAAAGTGTAGTCCAGACAAGCAAACATCAGGTTAGGAACTAGAAATTACAACACTTAGTCCCATACCTCCTTTTCTATGGATTATGCCAAGTCACTCACTTTTCTTGCCCTTTTCTTCACATATAGACTCAGGGGTTTCTTTGCCTACTTAAAAAAAAAAAAAAAAAAAAAAAAAAAAAAAAAAAAAAAAAAATCATGCATCTCCTACATGATCTTCAAGTTATTAATTTTCTTGGATAAAGACATCACTGACAGCCAGGCCTGCTTCTCATCACAGATTCTGGAAGGGCCTGGACTTCCCTTCTCACTGCCTGCAACTGTATGAACTCATGCAAGAGAAAAGAGAAGACATTGCTGTGCAGGAAAAGGGAATATACCATGAAGGCTTTTGTTCTGTGCTTGTGAACCACAGGGAGAAATCTGCTGATGGATGAAGCTGGTAAAGATTCAAGCCTACAGTGCCCTCTGGAATTTAACCCCCCAGGAAGGAGGTCCCATGACTAACACAGCACTCTCGGGCCTCTGGTGCATCATCATTGCTAAGTGCAAACATTTTGAGGCTTGCTTTCCCACCCACACCTCCTTCACTAAATCCACCTATTCCCAGTGTTTAGGCATGGACAGCCCTGCTCCCAGATTCTTTAAATAGTCACAATATGTAATCAGCACAGCTGTAACACTCATCTTTCCTTGCCCAGATGGTAATGCAGCAATGACCTGCTGCCACTGTCCCCCCATGGGTCCCTTTCTCTTCAGCCAGACAGTCCTGCATGCACTCTCTCAGTCCTATTTGCACATAGGCTTGGCACCACTCTAGGCTGCCCTGCCTATGGTTTCTCCTTCACAGGCTGCCCCATGCTGCCATCATGGCCCCACAAACTTGGCACAACAAACTGCATGTAGACCTCATGGTGATGCCTTGGAGAGGCTACCTAGAACAGAGGCCAGACAGAGTTACAGAATAAAGTAGGTATTTATTGAAAGGCCTTTCATATCTTGGGCAGTGCAAGAACCTCACAGAAGCTACACCCAAGTTGGGGACAACAGTCACTGTTTTCTCAGACAGATACAACTTTGGTATTGACATATCAGGGGTTAATTGTCCAGTTACAGCTTCAGGTAATGAAGTCACATTCCCATAGTTTGCTCCCCTCAATTTACTCTTGTTTATACTTTTTGGGCCTGAGGCTGCAAAAATGACTTTGTTTCCCATCTGAGAAAAGTTGTTTTGTCTGACCAAACTGTGAAGAAAACACTCTTCATATCATACAGTACAGGATCTGAAAAATATAAAAGCTAAAACTTAAGTCATCAATGATGTATAGAAAAGGCTATTCCAAGATGGTCAGTTTGGCTATACAGGTTCCTATTTCAATGTTTGAAGTCAGTCTTGGTGAAAGAACCTGGAACAAGCTGAACACTTACTGCAGCACCAGCATATTGCAATTGTCAGCCACACAGAACATTACATGAACATTTGCTCAACACCACCTTTGCCCTGTAAAGATAGTCATAATGAGAGGGTTTTCAGCACTGCTAATGATGGTGCAGAAAGCTGACTGCATCACTGCAGTAATTTAGCCCAAGGGAACCTGTAGAAACAAATGAGGCAACATATATCACAGATTTGCCTTCTTTTTTCTGCTATTCACCCTGGCCAATAAGGTTATGCAAAATATCTTTCATTTCATTACAGGCAATTTGAGTCATTAACATCAAGCTGACACTGTAGTGTTAATTCTGCTTTGCAGAGGTAAGAAAATGGCCAGTGACCTGAATTTTGCATAGACACAGTGTAATTGCAATGCTGCAGTCAAGGTCAGTTCCATCTCTGGGTATAAACAGGCTGTTCCTTCAGAGAAGGATTAGAAAGGTTGTGCTGTATTGGGTCTGACTGAGGTAAAGTTCACAGCCCTCATAGTGCTGTGCTTTGCACTGGTAGCTGGATGAGAGTTAATAACAGAGCAGTGTTTTGGTTACTGCTGAGCAGTGCTGTCCCTCTGACATTCCTTCCCCCACCAAAGGGGATGGAAGTGGGCAAGATCCTAGGAGGGGACACAACCAGGCCAGCTGACCCAACTTAGCCAAAGGGATATTCCATACCATGTGATGTCAACTCAGATATATAAGCTGAGGGAGAGAGGAGGAAGCAGGGGGTTATTTGTGAGTTTTCAATGTTTGCCTTTTGTAGGAACCATTACCTGCTGAATCCCTGCTTCCCAGAAAGGGTCTGAACATCGCTGCTGATGGGAAGAAGAGACTGATCTTTGTCCTCTTTAGCTCTTCTGAATGCAGATCTCCACTCATTTCTTTCTTTTTCCTGTAATAAAACTGCCTTATCTCACCCTGCTGGTCGTTCTCCATCTTATTCTCCCCTCTGTCCCAGTGGGAAAGGGAGTGATAGAGCAACTGAGTGGGCATCTGGCACCCAGCCAGCATCAACCCACTACAGATGCTTACAAGAGAGGTCATAAACAGACACTAGGAAGAACAGTGAGGAACAGTAAAGGACTCTTCATTTCAAAACTGTTTTGGTGTTTTGGGATCATACTGGCTGGATTTTTGTATTATTATTAAAATAAGAGCAAATCTAATGGGAAGCTTCTCTGTTTGTGTCAGACGGACTCAATGAGTGTAACAAAACACAACTATGAAGAGGAGGGATTAGTAGAGCAAGTTGGAGCTGCAAGTTTGGAGAAGCTTATGATAGAAAAGAGGACCATATTCTGTACCACCAAGCTCATGAAGGAATTTTATTTATTTTGAACAAGATACGTAAAGGAAAAGTTTTTGTATCACCACATTAACTCAGCTTCATTTTCACTTATGAATGAATGAGCTGAAATTCAGCTTTACTAACAGGAATTTGGTTTTACTGTTCTGATGATCATAAAATCCTGGTGGAAGAATTAGAACTGTTGAGGAAAAAAAGGATCCATGGCCTACCAAAAAAAAAAAAATTACCCAAAATATGAGCTATCTGTTTAAACATGAACCAGTTGATGTCTCACAGTAGCTGTTTATGTAGACTGCCCTTTTTCTAGAATGCTCACAATTTGACTAAAATGAAAGATTATGTGATCTGGAAGTTTTAGGACTATTAGATTAAAGAAAGTAAGATACCACCAAAACTATATATGGTGGATATGTAAGACACATTCAGCACAGGAGGGAGCTTGTGCTGAATATTCTCCCAAGAGGAATCACAACTTACTTGATACAAATATAGCCTTGAGCATGCGTGTGTGTTTATTATAGCCAGGCTTACTGTTTTCTGCCTAACAAAAGACAAGAATGCTGAAGAGGTGCTACTATAATATTTATTTAGTTTCTTAAATGTCACTTGAAATCTCACTGCACTGTTCACTTAAGAATTTATAAATATGAACAATTACCAATCTTTTTCAAATTGTCAGGGATAACCATGAAAGCCAGATCTACAAGAAGACACAGCAGAACCTTGTTATCTGCACTCAGAAGTGTGATTTGCACACCCACCACCACTCCCTGTAAGGAGAAGAAAACACTGCTATTTAGTGCCTTAGTATTCAGTGCTAAGTCCAGGGCTAACATATTGTCAGATTGTATGGATCAGTGTAAGAATTAGTGTTTGTAGTTCATGGCAATATCAGTTTTAGGTCACAATACTGCTGAATCAAGCAGAAGACACAAAACAAGCCATGCCATTGTTAACAGTGGCTGGCACTGGAAATAATGCAGTGAGTGCTTGCAGAGTAAGTTATGGACTTCAGGACAAGACAAGTCTTGTGTTTGGCTCCTCAGTGTAGAATGTTAAGGGTTGCTGACTGCGGTAAAGCAGCAGCTCACCTTGATTTAAGTCTTGATTTGTTTGAAGTACCACAAACAGATTTCAAAGTCTGGTTGGTAGCACTAAGGTAAATCATGCCCACAGCCTCACAGCTGTTCGCATCACACATTCTTTGCTTGTCAAAAGCCCTTTTTCACCTGATTTGATCCTTGGGCAACACTGGGAAAGGAACTGTCACAGACTGATGCAACCCAGATCCTCTAAATGCCATCTGAATTCAGTGAATTTCAGTTTCACAAGCATAGTTTTGGGTAGGAAGAGAATGGAGAAGGAGGGAATGCTGTCCTGAAAGTAAATCTTTTCTTGTCCCTTCCCCACAAAGAAAAAAATTCCATACTAGAACTTATGGTTTGAAAATAGAAGAGCCAGTAGAGATGCCTGAGGACAGCTCTAGTTCACAATTAGCCACTGCAAAATTCCTGTGAAACTATCAACACCAGTTAAACAATCTCTTCATGGGAAATGCAGGTTGCTCTGACAGGGAGTATTTTGAACCACTGATGATTCCTAGGGGGATGGATTCAGTTTGATAAAACATAAGTGAGACATAAACATAGATGAGACCCAGAAAATAAGCTTATACTTGTGCTATTTCAGTAACAGCAACTAGACCACATGGATTTTATAATAACTAGGATGTGGGTCCTTAAAAGATGAGATTTGCGCAAGCCCCAGTTTAGTCTGAAGAATGAGCTCATTACAGAGTCAGATGTCTCTCCAGAATTTCCTGAAAATTCTTTCAGCGATGCACACATGTGCTCAGAGCTGCACAGTTCACTACCTTCAAAGCAACAGGATCCCTTTAGCATGGAGACAGTGTTTCAAAGGCAGTAATCTTTCTGCCATCTGAACATACCAGCAGCAACACATGGGCACCTGGACTTGCTGTGGAGCCACACTTATATCCTGACATGACTGGGAAATAGCAGGAAGGTGTTACCCAGACAAGAGAGTCAGCTGCACCTTTGAAGAAAAAACTTTGAGATACAGTGAAAAAATAGAAAAGCCATCTCCATCAAACACAAGCAATTAACAGGCTCTCAAATAACGCAACTTAGATACAACAGTCAGTCAAAGAAAATCCTGCTTTTAAAAACAGCTTGAAGGCAAAGAAACTGACAGTCACACTGTACTTTAAAACATAATATCCTTTGCAAAACGATGCAAAGCTTCCCTAGCAGATAGCAAGGCTGTTTCTTCTCATCCCTGGGCAGTTGGGCATGTGCGAGACCCCAAGCCTCCACCACTTCTGCCCCCAGCTGCTTGAAAAATTCACAGAGAAGCTCCCATCCCTAAGGCTTTATGCTTTTTCCAAGTGAATACAAAGTGTTTGCAAATTAAAGCACCCATATTATCTACGCACTTTGCAGAGGTATAAATGTTTATGAACCAAGCTCCAAGGCAAAAGGGAATAACAAGGGCACAACCAGGGCACAACTCTACACCAGAACTGCTCTAAGAGGCAAGCACAAGACAATTATCCATTAAAAGATCACACATGACCCCCAAACAGGGTATGCAAATACATATCAGAGTCAGCATCTGCTTGCAGAGGGTTTTCTGTTTGGAAGGTCAACGTGTTCTGAACCATCTGCCCCAGAGGTTTTGTACAGCAATTCAAGGAAAGACGTACAAGAAAAAAATAGTAGACCATTAAGATTTGTCCTCTCTTCTCCTTTACAAATCGGAAGCTACCCATCCCCTTTGTAATCACAAAATAACAATATGACAGTGCCCAAACCATTTTGCTCCTTTCCAATTTCCAAACTTGTCCAATTTTTAGAACAGTATGGACTAGAATCCAGCTTTCTATTTTCCATGTTTCTCAGTATTTAAGTGTTCCATGCAACCTAAAAAAGCCTCAGGAGGAGAGAAGGGAAGAGCTAAAGACC
Source organism: Sylvia atricapilla (assembly GCF_009819655.1). Lineage (NCBI taxonomy): Eukaryota > Metazoa > Chordata > Aves > Passeriformes > Sylviidae > Sylvia > Sylvia atricapilla. The sequence goes on from NC_089174.1 coordinate 72,060,949, forward strand.
AGCTGCCACACAGGCCTGTTCACAGGGAGTTGCCTGGGGTTGAAGCCCAGTGATCTTGCATCACAAAGATATTTGTCTAATGTGACACATGTTAGCAACTTTGTGTTGAAAAATCACGTGTTTCTGGAAACAAGCTTCAAAATGGAAAAAAAAAACCCAAAACAATTTAATACCTAATCTTGTAAATTATAAAAACACAGGACATAAAAACCTCTTCGAAGGAGGTCCTCTGTCTCCTTTAAGTGCATGAAAGTGCTCACACTTCTGACACTGATGGGGCAGAATCACTGTTTCTTTTTTTCTGAGATAATGAAATATATAAAAAATAAAAATTCATAGACTTACTGACAAATCTTTGTAAAGATAGTTTGGTTCAGCTCCTTTTCATGGCTTTTCAAAAAAATTGACAGATCCTTGCAACTCAGTAGGGTAAAATCCAAATGCATCAAAATGGCACTCAGATCACTAATGCTACAGTGTTTATCACTTGCCTCTAGGTAAGAGAGAACTTCTACAAACCTGTGAATAAATCCCATTTATATTTATTAATAAACTATTTCTGAACATGCACTGGGTCCCACCAGATAAAACAGACCAAAAGGTAATACTGATATTTTGCCCCCATGGAATTCCACTAAAACACTTTCTTACACTCATCTGATCTAAGCAATGCTAAAATGCTGTAATAGAAGCTGCCAAACATTGCCACAGCACACCACTGGTTAACAGCACTGGTTAAGGCTTTTGTCCTGTTTATGTCCATCATACCCAAAAAAGAGAAGAAAAGAGTGCCTTGCAGCAGTACCAGGTCCAAGCATTTTGTTTGATATCAAAAGTGAGACATTCCAGTCCCATTCTCTATTATTCTACTCAGTGCTATGAAACTAAAAGTTATCACAAAAATAGTGAGCATAATTCTTCAAGCTGTTTATTTAAGTTTTTGTGACGGTCAAGAGATTTCTTCTGAATGTCTAGAAAAAGGATCAATTAAAAAAAAGTAGCAGGAGGTTCACTGACTAATTTAGTAAAATGTAGGCAAGTTCTCAGTATCAGTAACATGGTCTTTCAAATTAGGCTTATTTTTCACTCTAAGAGTTGTATTTATTTAATCCAAAATCTTATCTTCATTGCACAAAGAGAACATCAGAGGAAAAGTTCCTCAGAGCTCTCCTTTGATAAACATTATGATTACAGGCAAATTAAAGCACTTTACACATACATATTTGTTAACTGCAGCCTTAGCACAACTGATGCTTTCAACGTACAGAAGGAACAGCCCTGAAAACTGAAAAGCAGCTTCATCATAAATTGGTGATTTACATTTCTCTTTGTCAAGCCCCTTTTAGTTGTAATTGAGGACTCAAGCTTTAATTAAAAATAAAGTAAAGTGAAAATGACAGCCATTTGTGAGCAGCAGTAGCCATGTTTTCCCCCTTACCAGCAAACAACCCAGGAAGGGTGCATTTGCATTTGCTTTTATCTGCTCCTATTTCTGGTTTAAAATCCCAAATTCCTCCTAGTCAGGATAAACTGCAGCCAGAATTTATGAAGTCAGAACTATTTAGCTGAACCCTTAGAAACTTGAGACCCTACCTGATGTTCCTCTGGACAGAGTGGATAGGTAGCCCAGGGCACCAGCTCTTAATAAATTATTGCCATCAGCTCTTAATAAAAGCCAAAAGCCTAAATTTCTTGTATTTTAAGTACTCTGCAATTGCTGGCTGAGTTTTTCATGCTTCCCTTCTCCAGTAAATGTAACTAGCCTTAGTCCTTGCTGAAACATCAAGTGTACTTCAGCAATTGCTAGCAACATGTGGTAAAACAGCCCTCATTAGCTTTCAGTGGCCTTGACTTGCACAACCTTGGCCTTGCTGCTCTCCAAAGAGAGGGCAGCTAATGGCCCTATCCTGTACCTCTCGCTCACCTTTGCACTTGCAGGCTAAAATCACAATGTTCAGACTATGTGGTCAGTTCCTACAGTGGTACTGCCAGATTTGCAAGAAGCTTTTTGAAAACCTTCCTCCTGCTTTCCTTGCTACACACAGACCAATTATGCAGATGTACAAAAAGTTTCAGCCAAGTTTAGCTTGCTAATTTAACTGTTGCAATAAGGAGAATATAGATTACCTGATTTTCTTGCAGACTGTGTTGTCTGCACAAACAGATGTACAGAGTAATAATCCTTATATTACAAAAAAGCACCTGATCTGACCATATTAGAGCTTTAGTGATGCAGTAATTCAAGTAGGTGACAAACTCATCTCTAAAATGTTTGATTAATTGCAGCGCTGCTATTTTGCACAAGTCCATGAATCGTGGATATGATTACCTGTTTGTATAACTATGTAGTTAATCACCCCGAAGCATTCAATTTGGCAGTTTGCTTTTGATCTGGAAAAGGCTATCATAGTCCTTGTTTCCTTGAACATGGAGCAGGAAGACATAATAGCTTGTTAGATTGGACTGTGGAGACAAGGCATGTGGATTGATTTGGTACCAGGCCCTGTGACTAGCTTTGACTCCAGCTAAAGAAGTACTCCTGGCTCTCCACTTGCTCTACATTACATGCACCACACAAAACCGTTGTTACCCAAGTGTGGTCTGGGTAAATATCCAGTCAGTCTTATGAAAATCAGTACATCAAATAGATGAACAAAGATACAACAAAATCTTTTCCTCCCACAAAGTGTTTTCAGTAGCTGAAAATCCTGTCTAGGCAAGGGTATTAGGAAGGATTATATATGGAAATAAATGAAGCTGAAGTATTCTGTGACCCTGTGATTAGAAATCAGAAGGGTGCTCAAGGGGGTGCTATCCAAGCAGGGCTTATCTTCACATGCATGTAATATGAATTAATTTTTTTCTATTCATTACTAGACAAGTGCTATCAGATTTTGATTTGCATGAAAGATTACCTTATTTACTAGCAAAAGTAGTATTTGTTTCTTTCTGTTAGGAAACAATTGCTCCTAAGCCCTCCTCCAGCACCAAACTATTCACAGCACAGAAATTCCATGAGATGAATCTACTGTCTCTATATTAGCAACCTTCAACAAATTTATTTTTTGTGAACCTGCCTAATCTTCCTTTGGGCTGATGAAAATATCCAACATCCATCCCAGCATCCCATGGTAAGAAGCGTTGTGATGTAACTACCCAGCAGGTGAAATTTTCTCCTTATGTCTGCTCTGAACATGCCTCTGGGAAAGATTCAGGTGCTGTCTCGTTCTATTGCTTGTGGGTCACCACTTGCAGCCATGCCACTTGTGGTTTGATAGCCAGCTATGATACCTCCTTCTATCATCTCCAGTCCGAGGAGTCCTGACTTCGTATTTCCTGAGCTGGAAGTTTGCTGTAACTTTGCTCATCTTTGTTGCCCTGACTGGATCTTTTTAAGCCTGCCTCAGGCTCCTTAATACTGGCTAACCAAACTGCACTAGTACTGATGGTGCATGGATGAACACATAATTATGTGCTCTTCTTTGTTCCTGTATCTTTCCACATGATCCTTTGCTTTTTTGACTGCCAAAGCAAATGAATTTTACTGCTTCATTATTTAAAGTTTGTTTCAGTGCTGATGGTAACAGTCAATAGAGGATTGAAAGGTAGACAGATGACAAATCTACATTTCTCAATAGCCTGGAAAATAGACTGCAGACATTTCCTGCTTGTATTCACTGTTAATTGCTAATTTCATTTCAGTTAAAATATAAAACCAGACACTCTTGAAGCAATCTCAGTGTGATTACTAAAATGTATTGGCCACTTTGGGAGCATGCAGTGACTCTATATGAACAACAAGGTCTAAAGAAGGTAAAAGTACACCTAGAATGTTTTCTTTCTAACAGCTTTCATGCTTTCTATTTCTCAGTGCTGTAACTGGAGGAAAACCAGAGATGTATTTTATAGGGTTGCAGATACATGACACAATGAAAAAGAAGTTTGTTCACATTTTGGGTCAAGTGTTTAATGAACGTGGGCAAATCTTCCCATTACTGCAGGAAAATAATGTGGTGATTTTTTATTAGGAAACCAACCCTATAAAACCTTTTGCAAGATCTCTGATGACTTGTTTGAGATGACTGCCAGGTTGAAAAGTACAGCCCTAGAGAAAGGTGAAAGTGGCAAACCCTGGCTGGTTTCAATTGTCTTGTCCACAGCAGGTCACATCTGCAGTGGAGCAGGCAAGGCTTGGAAACACAGGAACAAGGAATTCATTTAGGTATCACTCAGTAACATAACTCTCCCTTCTCCTGGATTTGAAAACAAACTGGGGGATGGGTTCCATGTTTCTGAGTTTCTAGAAAAGCAAAGGCAGAGGACTGAGACTGCTGATCAATAACAGGGGATTTTTGTACCCCTAGGTAGAATCTATCCTGGCTGTTTCATCAGTGTGGTACCAGACATACACAAAACGCACCCCAGCTCACGCTCTCAAATTCTTCCTTGAAAACTACAAGCTTCAGAAATGTGATGGCTTCTAAGGGAACAGAAGTGGTTTGTTCAAACAATAGTTCTGCTCATAAGAGTGGTGCTTGCAACACTGGAAACTGTACAGGAAGAAGGAAACAGAATCTATCTGCATAGATGGCATTGCATTAATGAGAAAGGAGCATGTGTATCCTGTAAATCAAGCAGGAGTTTTTTAACTTAATCAGAATGCTGTGAGAGATCAACGGCTAGCAAGAAGCACTGCAAACTCCAACTTCCTTGCAGATTATTGTTCAGTCTTTAAGTTTATTTCCATGACTTCATCTGTCTCAAATATTTTTGTTTGAAGATTAAAGTGTTCAGGTTTGTCTTTCAGGCCATACTTTTAGGGTGGGCTGAATCTGTGTGGTTGGGATAGAGACAAAAGAGAATCAGGTCTTCCTCCCTCTCTCCAGTAAAACTCCTCTCCCTTTCCAAGGTCTCTGATGTTCAGTGTAGTTTGTCTAAGATAGGAAGACCAGGTGGGTATTGCAGGAGGAAGTGTCTGTGTGACTGCACAAGCAATATATTCCAGAGATGGGGGAGCTGAGATGTTTGCATGGACTCTGGTGCACATTGTCCTGATAAAAGGTGATGCCTATATAACTTAGATCAAAGTTACAGGGTGCTTATATAGTTTGAGTTATAAGACTTTGCTTATAAGTTTAAGTTATATCAATGTAACCTGATATATCTATATTAACCTGATATCAATATAACCTCAATCATGACTTTTTATGTATCTATATAACCTGATACCTATATAATCTGATAGATTATATATATTATACCTATATAACCTGATAGAAAGAACTTTTCAGACCATGCAGTGGTTAATATATGGTTAACTAGTTGCCTAATGCTGAATAGACAAAAAGGAAGAAAGAAAACCTCACCAGGCGGATAGCTTTAGAGATAGGTAAGTATAGTACTAGTGATATACTGGCAAGTGCAAAGCTAATTAGCCACAAAACAAAGAATTTAGGCAGGTTAAGACCAGACAGACCAAGGAACATGGTAACTGTGCATGCTCCAAAGACAAAGGTGGATATTTCAGATGTGAAGATGACTTTGGAAGCCTTCATCAAAGACCCCCACGACCCCTGAACTGGGGAGGTACAAGCACAGTGCAGAAAAACTCTCTAATAACCATGAGATCATACAATGTAAATTAGTTTCAGTACATATGTGATGATGTTGTAGTGACACAGTGATATTAAACAATACCTGTAATAAACTGTGTAAATGAACCCCAGCACTAGAAAAGGGTGGGTGAGTTAGGTGGAGAAATCTCCCCCACCTCCAGCACCACAATAAACAAATACCTGCCCTACAGACACCCGTCTATGGGGTTTTATTTCCAGCCTACCTTTCAGGCATCAAGGGTATGAAATGCTGCTGGAGACTGGAACAACTGGATCTTCAAAGATTGCAGGAAGCTTCTGTTGGCATATTCCTTTGCCAACCCCATCCCCACATCCCCCTGCCCCTTCCCAGCAGGGATACAGAGTACATCCAGCCTGAGCACTTGCTATTGTATGTGTGAGTAAAAGCACTAAGAGCCATCATGCAAACCTCAACCCCATATTTGATGTCCCTTCCAGCTGACCAGCTCCTGCTGCAATTTGTGCCAGCCCCAACATGCTCTAGTTCAGTAGCACTTCACTGCCAAGTGCTTCAGAGTTTTACTCCTCTGTGTGCAGGTTGGTTAGCTTTTAATAACCGCATGAAAATTTGGTATCACTTGCAACATTTTAAAGAAGAGACAGAAGCTTTATTGATTGATACTGATCCAAACTAAAGGGTATACTTACTGTTTAGTAACCACTTTAGCAAAGGCGAAAATTCATTCTGTGTACTGATCACTTACCATGCTCCTGTTGGTAAGGCACTACCTGTGGAGTAGGAAGAAGTGGGGAGGCATTTTAAGCAGCAGGCAAATTTAATTCATGGGTTTCTGCAGGGAGTCACTGAGAGACTCGATTATCTTTCCTGGCTTCTTCTACTGCAACCCTGTAGCCAGCAGCTGGCTCCTTGCCCTCACCTGGGCCAAGTGAGAGATCACATACAGTAGGAGGGCACTGCACTTGGGCTGAGTGTCACTTGCCTGCGACAGACACAGAAGAAGAAGTGAGCAACGGAAGTCTATCCTGAAAAAACAAAATTTCTGGCCTTGCTAGGAAAATAAAGTAACCCAAACCTTAAAACTTCAAGCTTCTGCCATGCAGAAAGGCTTTAAGCTCTTAACACACCACATCCAACTTTTGCAGGACCAGCTGAGTTACTGGCCCTGCTCCCGTGTACAGAGCACTCTCGCCGTGATTGTGCACCAGCATTGCCCCGTTCTGAGGGGGGTTCCCATACCCCAGGGAGAAGCGGGAGGGACTCGCCTGCTCACCGGCGTCCCCCGGAGGCAGACCGGGGCAGCACGGCCCCCGCAGGCAGGCGGGGTGTGCCGGGCTCCATGGCGGGCGGCAGTGTGTGAGGGCCCGGGGCACGGAGCGGCGGCCGGACAGCGCCCGCGGCCTGAGCTGCTGCGCCGCTGGGAGCTGTGCTTTGCTGCCTGCGGCTGGAGAGCCCCGCGGGGGATAAAGAGCTAGCCAGGAGCCTGCTGTGTCCCTGACGGCATGGACACAACACCGCATTCTGTGGTATGGAAGGGTCCCCGTAATAACCAAGTGGAAGGGACGCTCCCAGAGCAGTGCCCTCATGGGGCAGTCATGTACAGTCCTAACATAACAGCACAGCTGTGTCTAATTTATGGCTCCACCCCATAACCCCTGTGTTTAAAAAGCCTCCTACATAAAAAGCGTTAAATGAAGCAATGAAGCCGTAAAACAAGAATACAGGTACCAGAGCTTTATTAGATGTTTCACTGGATACAAAGAAACTGGATTTTATATTACCTTTTTTACGCTAAATACACATTCTTGTCATAAAAATTCACATTTGCTATACATAACGGTAGGCATTTTTAACACAACATTTATTAAAGTACCATTAAACAGATCCTAAAACGAGAAGGTGCAGCTCTGTGAACCTTTGTGGGCACAACACACAGGGAGCTCCATGTTCTCAGTGTTACTCAATCATCCTTCCCACCAAAATGGAGACAACTCATTCAAACTCATTAATGCTCACTGGGAATAATAAGGCTTCTGTACAGAGACCGTGAACAGTGTCAGGAGGCAGTGTAGCAATAACAAGCTAATAATCATAACCTAGATGATACTAAACAACTGATGACTGAGGCAGTCGAAAACTGTCCTGGCAAGCCCACGTAATTTTTCTTGTTCTTTGTAAAATTGTGGTTTTAACTATTTATTTTTTATTTTCAGTAATAGTAATTACACATAGGTCCAGAATTCTGCTTTAAGGATCCCTGCTTCACACCAGAACTAATTGCAGCTACTTGAGGAAATTTTTCCAATCAAACTGACATTTGTAGGACCGAAGGAAGAGATTAGTACATGCCATCTGACTGCAGAAACAAAAACCCCTAAGCACGCCTCCCTCTGAGGAGGTACTCATCGGCCAAGGTGACACCTCTTAAAGAGGACATGTGAGCTCTCCTTGGAGTAAGGAGATAAACCATCCTGGGACATCAGATGAGGTGGAACTCATCTACTACTCAGCTTTTAGCCCACACACATAACAGCTTATACAACCATGTGGACAGCTATGATGTACTGAGCCTGGCAAATACATAATATTCACAGCTGGCAGGTAATGGGGATGTGTATGCAGAAGTCCAGTGTATGCAGTGCTGAGCAGAGGCAAAGGAGAGAAGTGGGAAGATAATGCATTTTAACTGGACAACTGAAGAGGCTCTGAAATCAGACTTCTGTCTTCCCTCAGCCATTGCTCGGGCGGATCTGACTGAAGCTGACCTTTGTGCTGCTGGAGGGCAGACACACCATTCCAACCAGCCAGGCACAAGGTGGACACTCTGTGTTTAGATAGTATCTCTTTCCTAATACTCTTGGCATCAGGCATCTTAAACCATGAAAGGAGAGCTAGACCTGGCTGTAGGAATAGTACAGGAATCATACTTGTAGGCAATATAGAGATTCCCAAGTAGGTCCTGCAGGGACAGGGAATTATTATAGGTTTTTTTGATTTAAAGCTGCCATGATTCCTGAAAGCAGAATGCTGTACATGGGCAGCCAGGCCATGCTGATCAGCCTATGGCATTCACAATTTTTACATAAGGAGGTTTTTTTTTCCTTTTGGATAGGTCCAACCTACACTGGAGAAAAGTTCAAAGCTCTTCCTGCTAATTTAAAGCTATGTTCCAACACAGGACATGAGCAGTATTGCATAGCATCCAGGCACTTCCTTAAAGCCAGGATATCCCCATCCTCCTATCATGACTATATTCCAGAAGATGAATTTGAGGCCACTCAATTACTTGATCACAATTCCTGCTGCCATCAGCAGGAGTTGTATGTGCGCAGAGATGATTGGATCTTTAACAAACTGAAAACCATGTCTTTTTGCCACCTTGTACAGTCAAGGCAGTTTATCAGGCAAACATCCTATTCTTTATTTACAAATCTGTAAGTGAGCTCCAAGTAACTTCAAGTTTAATTCCTTCGTGCCAGAAAGTGAGGGAGTCAGCTCTATGGACAACCCTTGGTAACATCTGAAATAGAACCGATAGTCAGGAGATTTAACAATATTATCCTAATGCATTAAGGCAGGTCACATAACTGCCCTTTTCCTTTAGGATTAATTATTTCCTTGTACACTGTAGACAATCCATAATCCCATTTATACACATACCTACAAAACAGCAGAACAGCAAAAACTAAATAGACCACTGAACTCCAAATACTTGAAATCAATACATTACACATACTATACAGCATATTTTAACCTCATCATTGGGTAAACATACACAATTCAGAACAACATTGACTGTATGTAACACAGAAGCTACCACTGAGATATGGCAAATACATTATACACTATTAGCTTTTACTTCACTGAAAAGGAATTTAGAACTTTGAAATTATGTTACCTGAACTCTTGAAATCACCAAATGGCCTAATCAGTTGCTAATAACTAGTGCTTCATATGCAAAATTGAGGATAAACTGCACTGGAACTGTGTTTTCAGGGCACTCTGCCTTCTTTTTTTTTTTTTTTTTTTTTTTTTTTTTCAATTTTGTGGAATTAAGCTCCACAATTTTAAAATTCATTTGCAACACAGCCTATAATTACTACATAGTGACTACCTGCTCACTCTCATCTCAGGGTAAAAGGCTTAGTAACTACTTTAGAAGGAGTAGAAACTGTCTAAAATTTGTATCAGTATGAGAGAAAGATTAAGCCCAGCATACAGGATCATACATTCCCTCTCAGCCATGCATGCATATGTATTTATATACACATACATGTGTACATTTAGAAGAATGTTTTGAAATGGCAGGACCTACAAAACCAGTAACGTATCCAACAGCAAAAGAATGCAAATAACCCATTAATTCTAACTGTGCTCCTGTGGTCTGATTCCAATTTACCCCTCACCATACAAGGCAGGAATTGCACTCTGGGAACCACCTCTTGTTTGGATTGGATTTTTGCAGGTTAGATCAGTATGGAACAAAGATGTCTCAGAATGTGTAAACTGAAAAATGGAGCCAGGTGGGTTTACACAGCTGAGGCATTCCGTTTGTGCAGCACAGTCACCATTTTTCACGTATGGGTGAAAAGAAAGGATCAAGTAACCACATGAAACTGCCAGAAAACAACAGGACTCAATGTATACATGATGAACATAGTGAGGGGGAAAATAAGCAGAAGAAATGAAAAAATGTTTTGGCAGTGAATGACATGACAGTTTGAGTAAGTAGATGCTTATACAGATGAATAGTGTAGACAGATTTTTTTCCTTGATGGGCTGATTACAGTCAACTAATTTCTCATGCAAGGTTCCTCATAATACATGTGAAGAAACCTTCCAAGTTAATGGGATCAGAATAACACATCTGACCAAACCCTGCAAACACATTTCTGGTTGAATCAAAGACAATTTTAGCTGCATATGGGTGGCAAAACTGGGCTCTTGAATGGTCCAGTTGTGCTGCATAGTACTTTCTGGCTTGTTCTTTTTTGGCAAGATCCCCAAACATCAACAGGGAGTGCATCTCTATCAGGACTTACAGTTTTAGGCCCTCACAGATGAAATCTTCATAAGAGCATGGATAGTATATCCCCACATGCACTTTTTTCTTTTAGTAATTAAGGCAAGTTTGTTTACCTGTTCCTACCATAAAGTGCTGTGCTTCTCCAATAGAAAGATTGACAGCTAAATGAAAACATATTTTTTCTGACCAAAATGTAACATTTTACTAGTATCCTTTCCCATTAATGGACAACGATACCATTTGTCTATTATTGTGTCTTGTCAGAGGATTTTTTTGCTTTGCTTTTATTGTTGATTTATTTCCAAACGAGAATTAGAATAAAATGACACTAAGCAAACATTTTATAACAATGCTAACAAACTCCAGGTAGCTCTATACTTACTCATATATACACACACACATACACTTTTTAAAATACAGCAAAGAGTACACCTCTGAGCAAGCGAAAAGCCTGGTGCGTCTGGTGTGTGTTTGAGCAGAAACCTGGTGTTGATGCTCTCAGATGTAAGAGAATTTCAGCCAGAATAAAAAAAAAAAAGAACCAACAACAACAACCAAAAAAAAACCACAACAACAACAACACCCCACCCCAATCTAATTTTCACTCCACCCAAGGGTTCGGATCACTTTACTGTATTAGAAGGATAGATTAACTCTTTTGACTATATTTAAGCAGCTTAAGAATCACAGGAAGAGTCTGGAAACAACCAAATCCAGCTAAATGGAAAAAAAGAGCATTTCACACCATACAGCCAATAAATAAGCAAACATTTTTACATTTCTATGTAGGACACCCACATAGGTGTGGGTTCAAAAATTTATTTTCATGTTTCATTTTGTATGTTTGTTACATAAATTTTACTTGGAGAGCCTGTGGAAACCAGAAACAAAATCTATCAAGCCACTCTGTGGCTTACTTGTGAGTGAAAGCATTAAAGTCATACCCCTTGTTCAACAAAACCATGACTTGTAACTCTAAGTAAATTTTGGTGCAGTCTGGATGAAGTTTTAATACTGTAAAAACACCTAACTAGCTTAGATGACAGATTTCACAGGGGATGACTTGTATAGTCCTAACCTATACAGAAGAGGATGCTGCTGAAAGAGCCATCATGACTTCATAACAGCTGCATGGGTTTTATTTGGACAAATTTTTAGTAGCCCTGTCCAAAACTTTAAAGTCATTATACAAGTGTACAAGGATGTCTGTGTTATACACATACATTTAAATGCGTCATTATACTACACATAAACTTAAATTATTCTCTATTCTACACTCACATATGCATACACTTTTTCCAAGGCACCCTCTCAGTACAAAATAGCAGGAAGTGTTCTTTTTATCCACTCCCTAAACTGAAGCCAACAGATCTCCCATTAATGCTTGTTACCCATATGTTCCATATGACCATTTCTGAATTTCTAAATTCTGATGGGAGGAAATAGTCATTATTATCTGACAGAAAATAGTAATGGACTGTATGATGCAATTCTCTCTTCTCACTCAACCCTAAGTTCTAGTAATATCAAAAGAAATTTGTCCTTAATTCTATCCCATAAAACCCAGAAATATTTCAAAGCGCATTTCCTTGTAAGATGTTATAGCATCTATTGTTTTGTACAGATGTGGTGTTTTACTTTCCAAAGTTGTGTACCTGTGTATTGATGTGTCCAGGAGATAGGACTGGCTGTATTTTATCCAGCTAGGTGTCATACAGTTGCAATGCTCTCATTTTATAAATTACTAAGTTTTCCATTTACTTTTCATATATGTTTCTGTAAAACTAGGATGATCCGTGATTTTGTTGCTGGAACAGTGCCATTCTGTAGATTTTCAATCTTGTGTTATGCCGTATTATATCCCACAGACGATTTAAGGACTGCAGAGTACCGCTATTAGCTAGAATTGAAGTACTACATGCTTTAGTACAGGAACTTTTCACTGATGAAACTGGAACTGATTTTCTGTAATCAGCGGAAAAGTGTTCTGTTCATAGCTGCCTTAAAGAGAAGCTTATACTCCACCTATTTTTAAGTGCAGTTTCAGTCTTGCAGGAACCAGGTTTCCACCATGGGACAAAATACTGCACATCTTAGAGTATATGCACAGCTCACTTACCTTATGCTCAATCCATGCTAAACACAGACGTTTTCGAATTCAGTTCAATAGATACAGGATCAGGCGCTTATATAAGATTAATCCTGGGAAGAAATGGTGCTCGAAGCTGGCCTAACTGTGTCCCTGCTTAAACCAGTTTTTCCAAGGAAAATATGCACCAGCAGCTGTCCCTTAGAGGTTCGTCTTGTGACCAGTGTTATTTAATATCTTTATTAATGACATAGATGAAGGAATCAAGTGCATCCTTAGCAAATTTGCAGGTCACACCAAGCTGAGTGGTGCTGTTGACACACCTCAAGGATGGGATGCCATTCAGATGAACATGGACAAGTTTGAGAAGTGGGTCCATGGGAATTTCATATGGTTTAACAAAACTAAGTGCATGGGCAGCCCCTGGTGTCAGCACAGGCTGGGCATGAACAGAGCCAGAGCAGCCCTGCCCAGAAGGACTTGGGGGTGCTGGTGGGTGAGAGGCTGGACATGCCCCGGCCATGGCACTGACAGCCCAGAGAGCCAAACGTGTCCTGGGCTGCATCCAGAGCCCCGTGGGCAGCAGGGGAGGGAGGGGATTCTGCCCCTCTGCTCTGCTCTGCTCTGGTGAGACCCACCCGGAGCTCTGCATCCAGAGCTGGGGTCCCAGCACAGGGAGCACAGGGACCTGTTGGAGCTAGTCCAGAGGAGGCCATGAAGTTGATTAGAGGGATGGAGCACCTCTCCTATGAGGAAAAGCTGAGAGAATTGGGATTGTAAAGTCTGGAAAAGAGAAGGCTTTGGGGTGACCTAATTTGGGCCATCCCTTACCCAGTGGGAGAATACAAGAAAGGTGGAGTGAGACTTTTTACAAGGGCATGCAGTGACAGACAAGGGGGAATGGCTTCAGACTGAGAGCAGATTTAGATTAGCTATTAAGAAAAAATTCTTTGCTGTGAGGGCGATGACACACTAGAACATGTTGCCAAGAGAAGTTGTGATACCTCATGCCTGAAAGTGTATAAAGCCAGGCTGGATGGAGCTCTGAGCAACCTGGTCTAGTGAAAAGTGTCCTGCTGGTGGCCAGGGTATTGCAACTAGATGGTCTTTAAGGATCCAACCCAGGCCATTCTGTGATTACAGAGTTAGGCCAGTATCACACATCTGCTGGCTTGTCCTGAGGCAAAGACATTGTAAAACCCCATTTTGAGAATGAAAAGCAAGCAGGATTTTGTCTGTGCTTTGTGCAAGCTACACAATACATCATGTTTGCTGTCTACTAATTATGGTACATAACACATCATGTTTACTGTCCACTGATTATGCATGTATTAGAAGCATGACTTTTGATTTACATCACAAAGGCATTTAAACCCGCAGCTCATTGATGAATATGATCAGTTAGACCACCTAACAGATGAAATGCAGCAGCTTCAAATTTTCGTGCCAGATATACGGTCCTCAGTCTTCTGGTGCAATGCTCACACCATTGGGAATCCTGCTGTGAGCAGGAAGAGGACAATATATACATCCCCTTGCTCTGAAAACAACAAATTTCTTGGCACTGTTCATAACCACAGAAGACACATGAATCACATTTGGTACCTCATGGAGAACCTGTAAATGGCCTTCTTTTATCAAACACTGTAAACATGTTTAGTTTTGCTCTTCACGTTAAACACAAATATGAAAAATGATCATAAATGATGAAAACATTTCCCTTATGCCCACCCACTAAAGCCCTAAACACCTTAGTGTGTTACACGAAGATGAGTGTTTTACAATATAATCCTTTTAGAATGTAATCTTTCTCTTTTTTTTCAAATTCTGAATAACACAACACCACACATATAATAGTGCTATCAGGTAGTGTCATCTTCACCTTCATCCAGAGAATAGTTGAGCTTTATGACTGTGCTGATAAAGTCACCAAGTTCTACAAAATCTGCAGTAATAATATTCACACCACTTTCTCCCGCTTTCTGAGTTCGGACCCACTCCATCATTGCAGGAAGAGCCCTAAGGAGAAAAGAGGAACAATAGTTACTCATAAATCAGTGAGATAAATGCATCAAGGCAGAATTTACCGACAGCGTCTCCCATTGATCTTACTTGGTTCCTAAGGGAAAGAAACCAAGTGAGACAAAACACAGGTTACTGCTCAAGCTTTTTTAAAACTCTTTTTAATTTTTATTCTCTGAGGAAATAGTATGTTGATTGCAGTTCAACTTCTCAGTAGAAAAGAATGGAAGGAAGATCGTGCAAGCTCAGAGTATTTACTGATTTTGCCTAGGCACAAGGCACAACTGGACCATGGACGGGATACTTTTTTATATCATCTTGTTAGCGAGGAAAACACATAATCACGAATGATCACATCGGTGCTTTATTAATGAGAGCTCTGGGAGCCGGGGTACAAACCCAAATCCAACTCCAACAAAGGTGCAGAAGACATGCAGTATTATATTCTTTGTTACATAACTCTGTGTTAAACATTAAACCCCCATTGTTCTATTGTATACACCCAAGCATGAATTTTGGTAAATATCTTCCCTTGTGATTCTCACGATTCTAGTTTAAGATAATAATCACATTCAGCTACCAACAATCGTTACAATTATATCATCTATCTTATGATGATTAGGTACAGTTTCACCCGACCTAGTAAAGGATAGCTTTATTTCTAAGTACAAATCGTCCCAATCTCTCCTCTCCACGCGCCCGCCCACCCCCCCACCCCCCCCCCCCCTCCCCCCGGATTACCCAGGCAGTTATACTTGATTTGGTTGGAACAATGGAAGTAACCTCCTGGCTGCACTGAAGCTGAGGTTCTATTCCCCAGCTTTGTGGCCACAGAAATTCTTAACCCTGTCTTAACAATCTGGCCATATGACTCCAAGGGAAATCCTTATGGAAAAATAAGTAACAGAGAACGCAAACCATTTGCAAAGCATTTTTTATACTCAAGGGAATGCTGAAAATAGTATTTTGAGGAACACAGAAACTACCATGATTCCTACAGTGTAAGTACAGCATATACCAAAAACCCTTTCTTCACTAGACTGATACCCAAGCCATAAATTAATTAGACTTAATCATAAACCAGTGGTTGGTAACTGAAATAGAAAGCACCATAATCATATCAACTCTTTTCTAAGATGGCAGATTTTAGTTGTATCAGATCCTTAGCACAGAAATACTGGGGTCTAAATGATATCTGCCTGTATTTCTGAGTAAAAAGAAATTTTTTTTACATTTTTCTATGAAAATACAAACTAACAATTACAAGAAACATCTGTGAGAAAAATGAAAGCCTCTTTAGGCCTGCTGAGGCTGTCAAGCAGCAAATTCCAGTTTTTAGAAGAAAGAAATTAACAGTAACCTTATTTTTATTTAAAAAAATAAGGTACACATTTTTCAGAGAAAGACCATTTTTCAGAGGAAGGGTAATTGACCATTGGTGCAAAATCCCAATGACTGTGACAAACTCAGCAGCACTTTGAGTCTGTAAATCAAGCCTGAGTACTGTTCCAAAATTATACTCTTGGTCAACTGCAAGCTGCTGAGTTAAATAAAAGAATCTAAGGTCTGGGCAGGGCTGCAGTCAGTTTAGATGAACATTATGTTCTCCCTTTGCTCTAAGGTCTATAAATCTCTGGTTTCCCCTAAACCAGCATGTTGTGCACTCTTGTACACAGACACAAGGTACATGGAAAATTTTGGTCTGAAGGTAATTTAAATGAAGGTGAACATGTTGAACCTGTATCTTCCCTCAAAAGCTTTAAGAAAACAAATCTAAAGAAAAGAAAACTATCAGCACACAGAGATTGTACTTGTCAGTGGCTACTAGAACCAGTCAGTTTTAAAAATTATACAGAATAAAACCCAAGCAGCTAAAATTATTCCTCTCTATGATTTCATAGGAGAATACCAAGGTTTTATTTCACCAAAATATATTTGAATCTACTATGAGATCCACATATCAACAATATATTTTATTTCAGTCATTGATTCAGTACAACTGAAGCATTTGTATGTATGCATGCCAGCTCATAAAACCAAATTCAGGCATTCTGCTGTTTATAGACCAAGCCAGAACCTTTAGATGTAAGTTTATGTAATACTGAAAAGCTGCTCTCTGTAGAACTGTTACAGGGTGTAGGTCAGGTGTAAATACCTGGCACAGCTTGGACTGCTTGAAAAGCTCTGCAAGCGGCCAGAACCAGGACAGATCTAACAAGAACAGCATAGACCACCAAAGTGACAAAAGGCAGCTCTGAGCAACTGTAAACTCCATTGCATCTTCACATGTGATAGGTACTGCTGAACTCAGCACAAAGATACAAGGTCGAACTTACAAGATGGCAGTATGTTGCTTTTGTATTTAATACCATCCTGTTTAAGCCCAAAGAGTTACAGGTTTAAAGATGAAAGGACTCATTGTAGGCAGGCACACATTTCTCCTTCCTTCCTTCCTTTCCTTCCTTTCCTTCCTTTCCTTCCTTTCCTTCCTTTCCCTTCCTTCCTTCCTTCCTTCCTTCCTTCCTTCCTTCCTTCCTTCCTTTCCTTCTTTCTTTCTTCCTTTCTTCCTTCCTTCCTTCCTTCCATTTTCATCCACCTTGAGGCATAATTAACTTCTTTTGGTGTCTTTTACTTGTTCTGAAGCTTATTCTGATGTAATTCTTTCTTCACACCATCCAGTTTGCTGTCCATACACTTACCCATATTGACCAAAATATTATTTTCCTTTTGCTAATGTGCTCTTAGTAATTCAGACTCCACCAAACAGTCATGCCTCCTTTTGATTAGTGTTTATTCTAAAGTCAGCCTGCCTTGCCATTTCATCTGCAGTTGGCTTGGTTAGTTGAATGGGTTATTTTTGTTTTACAGGTATTTCACACAGGACACATTTGCATGGCCCTCTGCTCATACATAAATTGCTGGATAAAGTCACAGAAATCTTTTGTTCATGAGAGTAGAGAGCATTTAAAGATAAGTCAGAAATGAATCACAGTATCAAACAAAAAGCTTATTTGCATAGCAAAGCCAAATAACACAATCCTATTAAAAAAACGATAGCTGAAGAAAAGATGCCACTGACCTTAAAGATTTGATGTAGGCTGTGTAGCTCTGTTTATAAAAGAAGTGAATACAAAAACCATACAGATCATCTCTTCCCTATGTGCCATCTTGAGAGTGGATTACACCGATGACTAAGAAACCACACGTTGCTCAGTTTCAGCATGTATCTCAAATACTCACAATAATCATTAGAATAAGCCTGCTTTAATATTCCTTGGGGTTCCTTTGTGATAGCAGTACAAACCTTGTTAACCCTGCCTTGTAATTTCCAAATTGTGCCACAAACTAGTGGTTGTTCTCACCAAGGGTTTTAGTCAGGTGAACAAACCACCTACATGACTGAACTCACAAAAAGCCCAGTATGTACCATGGTGTTCATAGATATTCTTATGTGGTTCCCTGTCAGCTATGGGGGAAGCTTCTAGAAACTTTTCATAGAAGCCACCTCTGTAGCACTCCCCCTACCAAAACCATGCCCCACAAATCCAATCCATCTTGCTGGGTTGGTAAGAAATTATTTTATGCATGAGATATACACAGAAGCCTATCAGCCTGCAAACCCTCAGAGCATTACTCGCCTCTGTGTCAGGCAGGTCCTGGCTCTCTTGTGGAGGATATCTGTGCTTTAGGGTGCCTCCCACAGCTGGTACAGTCCAGCCCTTATGGCCACAATCCCAGTTCTCACAAGGAATCATTTCTAACCCCTGTGGGCCCTGAAGCCACCATGTAACCCAGAGCTGCACGCAGAGAAGGTGCTGCTTTCTTTGCATAGAGCCAGGGAGAAGAGTAGGTGTGTTCCTCCCCAAGACCTGTTCCGAGAGAAAGAGAGGAGTCCTCTTCTCTTACCTCACTTCCTGGGGCACTGTTTTCATCCTGCTGCAGCTCCTCTGACCTGGGTTGGAGTTGGCCAGATCTGACCCTGCCAGGCCAGTGCAGCAGTGCCCCTCAAACTAGCATCTGAAGTCAATTCATTTTCCCACATCCCTGGTGGAAGCAGAGGGGTTAATAGCACCATTATTGTAGGGAGGGCAAAGACACAAGGCTGAGAGGCTTGAATACTGGCAGGAA
The DNA here is from genome assembly GCF_009819655.1 of Sylvia atricapilla. Lineage (NCBI taxonomy): Eukaryota > Metazoa > Chordata > Aves > Passeriformes > Sylviidae > Sylvia > Sylvia atricapilla. Next base: position 72,079,809 of record NC_089174.1, read on the forward strand.
AGGAGGTGAATGTCATGCAATCTCAGTTTGACTGCAGTTTGAGGTCAGTAATCTTGGTGATAAATTTTCTAGCCTGAAGGAATATGTAGAGTGTCTCATTTCTTTTCACTAACTTGAAACTCAGAGGTGCCAGACAGCTGCCCCTCAGTGCCAGGATGGTGCGAGTAGAGCCATGTGACTGATTGATGGGGAAGGACCTCATGGGAAGGGCTGTGGTCCAGCCCCAGCCACCACTACGGCACCTCCACATGAGCAGACAGGTCCATTACTGGTGATGCCAGCAGCCTTCTGGAGTAGCATTTCCACCTGCCAAAGACTGCATGAGAAGGGGGGAGAGTAGAGGAGATCTAGGTGGTAAGGGTCGTAGCACCTATTTGTGCTGGACAATGCAAAGTCAAACAGAGATACCTGATATGGCTGTATTTCTTCTGAGCCCTAAGCTTTTATCTCAGGTGGCACCTCACTACATAAGTCAGAGGTACTCCTAATTTGGGCATGACGTGGGTATCAGGATGGTTTACACCATGACTGCAAGCATGCCTTACACCACCATTACAACACCACCACCACTTTCAACCTTTTTTTTGTTTTGAGGAGCCATGTACTTTCTCATATGCCATTGCTACAGCAATTTTCATTTACAACACAGGAAAATCTAGACTCAGCTTTGACACTTATTGTATTACCTCTATTTATTCTGTTCTCCTTGCTTGCAGAAATGTGCACGTTTATTTTTAAGTTTTTCTCTTCTTTCAGGAACCGTTTTCTGATGCATTAAAGGAGATCTGCTGAGAAATACTGACCTCAACTACAAAACAAGCATAGCCGTTTTTAAAGTTACTGAATATTCAAGGCATCTTTCTTCTCACTTTTTTTTTTTAATCTATCAAAGCTCTCAAGTGACTTCAATGACATTGAATTTTGTTTAAAAAATAATAATTAAGCATTCAAGTTTCTTCAGTTCAAGCAGTAAAATCGCGAGTCCCATTAAAAGCTTTCAGAAAGAAAATATGACCTAATTAGTTGTATTAAGATTTGCTTTTAAAAAACTGTTCTTGGGCTATTTTAGTTCAGAAAGAGGATTGGTTATTTGGTTTTTTTAGTGCCTGAGTCATGAAAGCCTGACAATATGACAGAAGACTAATGACAGCAGTGCTGTAAGACAGGACCTCCCGTCGTGGAACAGCCATTCCTCTCTGCAGAGCTTTCACAGGAGAGGAGAAGGAAAAGCAACTTCACAAACACAAAACAGAATGGCTATTTGCAATTTAACCAGAGTTTGATCACTAAAGGCAGAGAACAGGTTTTCTTCTGGAGTGTAGAGAGTTAGTACAACCTAATCCACAGTGAGAAATTGGTGCCATTCACAGGGTGTGATGCTGCTGAGCATTAAGTGACCATTCCCAGTAACACCAGTGAGAACTGCAGCAGGTCTCCATGCTCAGGGCAAAGGAACATGTGGCATTTCTTCCCTGTCCAGTGAAGCACACCCCCTCCTCCCTGCAGCCTTTTGCAAACAGCAGTTACTGCTGAACAAAACCAGCACCCTGCTGCGGGAGGCTGTGCTTACATGAGCCTGACCCAGAGTCCCTATATTCCTTTATTTCCCCCCTCTCCATTTAATTTCACCACTGTCTGCTACAACACATAATTCAGCATATGCTCACCTTGGATTTTCAAGGTTGCTGAGAATTCATCGCTCCAGTGGGAGCAATGGATTTCCCATGTGTCACTGAAGCATGAAAATCGTGACTGGAAAGAACTCTGAAAAGTCATCCAAGTTCATCCAGCCCACCTTGAACAGGATCAACTACACTATCAGTGATACAAACCAGTCCTGGTTCAGTATAATCTATTTACAAGCCCTCACTGAGGGAGATGTTACAACCTTTCTGTGTATTCAGAGCACCCCGATACAGATATCCTTATACATCCTCATAAGCTTCAAATGGAGTACTCAGAAATAATGGCATTGTGGCACACTGCTCAAGAGAGTTCACCATGCCCCCACTCTGCTCCTGCTAAAGATTTATTCTGCATCTGTAAATAAGTTTCCCTGCAAAGATTGAGCCTTAGGTACCATTTTACTCTACATCCTTCTACCATAATTTTCTCTCTGGCAAAACTACTTTAAAAAGTCCTCCTCTTCTATATGTTGGACATTTGTTTCCACTCACCGATCCAAATTTACAGTTCTCTCAGTTGTGCTAATACACCTGTAAAGACGCAATTAATACAGTACATGGAAATGGTCTGAATTAACAGGAATAAAACAAGTGGTTTTGCTCTCCCTCTGTCCCCTGATTCATTGACAAGGTTTTGGTTTGTAACAGTGTTGCAAGAGGACACCAAAAGAAGAACACTCACCTGTCAGTTGGAGAATGAGAAAAAGAAGGACTTTATTTTGGGAATCTCAATTTATATAGGTTTTGGGATTTGGTCAAGGATTGGGGGATGAGAGGAATGCCTGTCTGACCCGAGTGGTCAACTTGGAAGTCCATCAATTTGTCCTTCCCCCTGGAAGGAATGTGTATTTACAAAATATCAGTCTTTGTTTATGTTGCACTGAGTGAGAAAACTCCAGTTTAAGAATGAAAACATTAGAAGGCTGAAAATCAGGGCGACATCACATCCTCACTAACTGTTGAAATGTGACAAACGAGGAACAAGTGAATTGAAGCACAGAGATTTACATGAGCTCAGCACAAAAAGGCTGGAAAGGAACTCCTCAGATGCACTTCCACACCCCTTGGATCCTCTTTAGGCAGCAGTAGTATTGTCATAAAATTGGCACCACAAAGGTCAGACTGACTCAAACCAGAAAATTTGGGCAACACTGAGTGGAAATTTCTTTCCCTGGATCCTGAGTGAACATTACTGCATGTGAGCTAACATGTTGCAAGAACTACTTATGTTAGTATCTAACAACCTTGAATTTATTCTTCTGAAAAACTTGTTAATTAGGTCATCTTCAATTGCTTTATACAATTTGGAAATGCATCTATTTAAATGACATAGACAAGCCTGATGGGGTCAGATGCATCTTTTAATGTAATTATCTTAGCAGCATACTCTGCAGAGTCACCAGGGGCCAGATGCCTTCCTTCTCAGACTGAACTGATGTTGGCTTTCTGCGTTTCATTTATAAAGGGAGGCAGAAATGAGCTCAAAAGGAATATTCCTGCCCTCTCTTCAAAAAACATTTCATCTGAATTTGTTAAACATACATCTTGTACAAAAATGCAATGGGATATTAAATGGCAGCAAATGATGGTTTCTGGAGGTAATTAATGTTCAACATCTCATTTTTCCCTTATTCCCTGTTTTTAGCCATTGCATCTAGAGCATTAACTTATAACATTAGGAATGCAGGCAGCAGGAAAAAAACTGAGTACTCTGTAGTATAAAAGACTCGGTAGTATAAAAGATCTCATTAAGGAGACAACTCTAGTATTTTGGCTACTCTCTTGGTTAATGCAGTAGGGAACTGAAGTGGCAAAGACTGAGCTAAAAGTTTGAACTGCTGCAATACAAATCATGGTGTTTAGCTTTTATATTATGACTGAAAACAGCTTGTAAAACATGTAGTTATCCTTATATGGGAAATACACAATAGCCAAAGGATTTAAAGGAAAAGTACTACTTGCTAGAGGATGTCTCTCTTCAAAGGCTGGTTTTTCTCAGTGATTCAGAAGATCAAATTAGACAAACTCATCTCATCAACTGCTTCTCTTACCTGGACTTGTACAAAGCATTTGACTTGGTCATGATATCTTTGTCTCTAAATTGAGGAGACATAGATTTTATGGATGGATTGCTTAGTGGATAAGGAATTGGCTGGACAGTCATACTTCAAGAGCTCTGGTCAGTGGCTTAATGCCCAGGTGGAAAGCTGTGTCAAGTGGTGTTCCCCAAGGGCTGGTATTGGAACTGGTGCTGTTTAACATTTTTGTTGGTCACACAGACAGTGGGATTGAGGGTTCCCTCAGCAAGTTTTCTGATGACGCTGAGTTATGCAGGGCAGTGAACACACTGGAGGGAAAGGATGGCATCCAGAGGGACCTTGACAGGCTTGAGAGGTCTGTGCAAACCTCATGAAGTTCAAGGTCAAATGCAAGGTTCTGCACATGGGTCAGGGCAACCCTGAGGCTGGGGGCTGATGGGATTGAGAGAAGTCCTGCAGAGATGCACTTGGGGCTCTTGGTGGATGAGAAACTCAACATGACTCAGCAATGTGCACTTTCAGCCCAGAAAGCCAACCTGGGCTGCATCCAGAGCACTGTGGCCAGGAGGCTGGAGGAGTAGATTCTGCCCCTCAGCTCCACTGGGGTGAAACCCCACCTGGACTGCTGCATCCAGGTCTGGAACCCCCAAAACAAGAAGGAAATGGACCTTGGAGTAAGTCCAGAGGAGGCGATGAAGATGATGCACTGAAGCAGAAGGCTGAAGTACCTCTCCTATGAATGCAATCTGAGAAAATTTGGATTGTTCAACATGAAGAGAAGGCTTTAGAGAGACCATACAGCACATTCCAGTACCTAAACGAGGCCTACAGGAAAGCAGAAGTGGGATTCTTCACTAGGGTGTGGAGTGACAGGACATGAGAAATGGCTTCAAACTGAAAAAGAGCATGGTTTAGATTAGACATTAGGAAGCAATTTTTACCATGAGGGTGGTAAGGCACCAAAACAGAGAAGTCATGAATGCCCCATCCCAAGTCCAAGTCCAGCTTGGATGGGTCTTTGAGCAACCGAATCTAGTGGAAGGTGTCCCTATCCATGGTAGGGAGCTGGTATAGGATGACCTTTAAAAGGTCTCTTGCAACACAAACTATTCTATGAGTCTACATTAATCAGTTTTCTCTTGGAGATCACAGAGTGAAGATCAGGGAGGTCAGCTCGGTGTTCAGTCATCATTCCTTTCCACCTCTTGTAGTACAAACACAAAGTCTGAACACTCATTAACACAGGTACCTAGATAAGGCATATTTTATCTGTGCGAGACAGTTGGTCCTGCTCCCAGTTCCACATAGAAATCTGACTGTTAAAGAAACATTTAAAAAATCATGTAAATGACAATACACATGGAATATGGAAACTGGAAACTGGAATTGGAACTTACTCCACTGTCTGTGAAACAGAAAACCTCTGCTTTACAGAAGAAAATATCTGTCACTAGTCAAAAGAAGAGCTACAGGTTTGGGGTTCCCCCTGCAGCCATCTTCTAGTTCTTTAAAAAAAGAGTTATGATTTATTCATACACACATTACACTTGAATCCCTATATTAAAGCATCCAAATCAGGTGTTAGAATCTGACAGCAGAGCTGGAACTCCTTTGTCACAGAAGTATGTTGTAGCCAGTACCAGACCATTCACAGCCAAGGTTTCCTCCACCAGACTCAGTCAAGGCCGTTGTTTTCTTCAAAAGCTGTCAGCATGTGTTATCTGTGACCTTTCAAAGAGCTGTCTTGCTCTTTGAGTAACTTATTTGAGTACTTGAGCTATAGAACTGTTCAACTACTCCTCATTTTGGAGTTTCACTTGCTGCTGCTGGCTCATCTTCTTGCTACAAAACTCACGTTCTTGAAAATGTAAAATTTGAATGATTCAAGAATGAAGACAGAGATTTAGAGGGGAAATAAACAGAAGAGGAAACACCCTGAAATTTAATGTGGAGAAAAATGAAAGAGAATCTACCACATCAAAGGAGAAGAGGTGATTTTTACAAACATTTAGCCCTGCCCTGAACCTTGGAACACAGATGAATTAGCAGAGTGATTATGAAAATCCAACTTTTGAGTAATAGGAAAAGTTAGTAAAAAGTTATATAACATTAGCAGAGAAAGCAGAGTGGCTAGGTGGAGGGCAAGGTTTATTTAAATTTGTGACTGCCAGCACAATTTCTACAAGTCACTATACGACTTGCAACAGAATTTCATACCTTCCACAACTTCCATTGAAATTGTTACTACAACAACCTAAATTACTTAAGTAAATAGATAAAATATGGATTTCTTTTAGCAGACTAATAGTGTAGCTTGCAAAACTGTTTTTTCCTGCAGATACCTTGAAATGAAAGTGAATCTCACAAATATTTGAGGTCTTTGCTATTGAATACAGAGACAATCAAAAAGTATAAATCTGCAGGTGATTGTTCATCATAGTATGTTATTCAGTATATTCCACAATAAGTTATTCAGACAGACATATGCAGAATAATTCATATGGAAGGCAAAGTTGAAAAATACAAGGAAAATAGCCATATTAAAATAAGAGAAAGTTGCAGTAAAGAGATGCATCTTAGAGTGTTCCAAGGAGTTTAATACTTTCTTACTGTTTAGAATGAAGGTGAAAATGTGCTTTGTTCATGAAACATTTATCAAAGCAGTCCACCTAACAAAGTTTAAATGGAAAATTATAAGAGAAAGAATTACCTCCAAAGAAGAGAAACAGTAGTTTTTCATCCCTACTGTTATTTGGACAGCAAGAAGGAAAGAATATAGTAAGGGTTTCAGGCAGCATATCCAAGTAACAGAAATTGGGCATAATTACAGCTCTGATTTGAATGATGTTGTGATTAAAATAAGTCAGATAATTAGATGGTGGAAACAAAATGACATAGGAACACACAGTTTTTCAGTTAATTAAAAATATATTAAATGTGTAGCTCATGTTCACCATAGCCAATTAAATATTCTTTTCTCACTCTTCGGTCTCTTAAAACTGTCAAAACACTTCAATATTTTTAAAACACTAACAGAAAATATCACACATAACTGTTTTCTTACATATTTTTCTTATATACAACTAGTCTTCAAGTTTGTCCCCATTTCACAAATAGAATCAACAACATTCACAATTCTGTTTTCCCAGAAGATTTCATTTAGCACACAAACTCCTCTCTGCTGTACCTTCCTACACCTGAGGCATCACTTCTTCTGCTTCCGGATGTCTCTTTTTTTTTGCTTCACCAATGCTGCATCTGCAAGGCTGGCTTTATCATTTCCCTTGCAAGGTGTGTACCAAATGGATTCACAGCACATCTAATAAGGATGCTTATTTCACTGCTGTCATGGCCATTTCTAGTGCTGTGGTGCCCCACAACCCCAGCCTGGTGCCTGGACCTCAGGTACACACCTTCTGACTCCTCCACAAAAACTGCTTCATCTCACCACAGAGAAGGATCAAGCTGCTCATTATAATTTATATATCTTCTGGCTTATAACTCTGGACTCCTACAGCTAAACCATCTTTGTTAATCAGCTGGATCCCAGAGGCACTATCCTCCTAAATAGCATCCTGGGCATTGCTGTGAATCATTTACTAGGAGCAGCATTCCCAGAGCTATTCCTCATTCGTTCTACTTAACTTTCCTCACAACCTAGAATTAACAAGCCCAGAGCATTCATATGATAAACCCTTTACTATGCCAATTATAATTATCCAAAATAAAGTACCCAAGAGATCTTACAAAATAGTCACTGCTCTTTTACAGTGAGAAATGTTTGTCCTGGATACAGGTGGTGGAGACAGGCTTACCAGGTCATCTTTCTGCCAAGGTGATCCTATATCAGGGGGAACTGTGCCCCTATCACAGACTTCTCTGACTTCTCAATAACCAGTGGGATCATGAACCTGTTTCCCTACCCCCAGGTGGGAGTCCCCATCCCATGTCTCAAGACCAGAGTTCTCCCAGGGCTCCCACAAGCAGATGAGGGGGGAGCAGAACATGGTAAGGTCCTGTCCTCCCATCTCCAGTGACAAAGCAAGTGCCATGGACAAGACCATGCATAGCTGCCTTTGGTAAGGCAGGTTAGCAGCCATGACAGTCTCCTGTATAATGGGGTCTGGGAGGAACTTGCAAACTAATGATCTCTGTTCCTCTTTCAAAAGCTGATTAAGCTTATCTTAAAACCAGTTTGTTTTCTCGCACCTACTTTTCCAGCTGGAAAATTTCACTGTAGGGAACCCTTCTCTCACTTCCAACTTAAATCTATTTAGTCAGTGTATACCTGTTGCTCTTGTAAGAATGCTTCCCTTAGCCTGAACTGTCTTCCCTCACTGTATTTATTCCCGTGATATTTACAGAGAGTAGGTAATCACAGAACCTCTAAGGATTCACTGTGCCAGGATAAACAAGACAAACTTTCTCGGTGTCTTCAGCAATTCACTCCCTGTGTATCATAGCTAAGTTGCCCCTCTCTGCAGCTGTGCTTGTTTTATCTACTCAGAACATGGATGATCAAAACTGCATTGGACATCCAAAAAGATATCCTACCATACTTCAGATGGTAAAACCAGCATCGTTCTGAGCATCCTGTAAATGTCTAGGTGCATAAAATAGCATAAAAAAGAGGATACCACTCTTTCTTCTACATGGTTTCCACTGAGGACTAAGATTTCGCCAACCATGGCTGACACCACAGCAGCTACCTTGCCTAGCAATAACAGCTGATGAGATCCTGCCTTATGAGAACATGCTCCTAACATTGTGACCTTACATTTTATACCACTGAATTTCATCTCACTTCTGCAGGCATCCAGATCTTGCTATATGTTACCCCTCACCCTTCCTCATTTACAATGACACTCTTTGTGTTATCAGCAAGCTCCCTTATCCTTTACAGCAGAATTCAAGGTCCTTAGTGGCAAAATTAAAGATGATCAGGGTCTTCAAGGAAAGCTACCCTTTCTACAGTCTGGTAAGTCTGACAAGTCCAACCTAATTTTTGATTTCCAAACTACATTTCAGTTGATAATACACTACTTAACACTTTACCAACTGCACTATGCATTATTTACCAGCTGCATTGGTCCATACCAGGTGTGACAAACCAGTCAAGAGAGGTAATTCTGCCCCTCTGCCCTCATGAAACCCCACCTGGAGCACTGTGTCCAGCTCTCAGGTCCTCAGTACAGGAAAGACACGTACCTGTTGGAGTGGATTCAGAGGAGGCCACAAAGATGATCAGAGAGCTAAAGCACCTCTAGGAATACAATATGAGAGAGCTGGGGCTCTTCTGCCTAGAAACAGAAGGCTTTGGGCGGGGGGCACTGGAGGAAATAATATCTGCTTCTTTCATTCTGTTGGATGGTTCTGCTGACCTCTGAGCCACCTTTTAAACATTCATTACTGGCATATTTTGTAATCAAACAATAATACTCTTCTTTTAACTCAACCTTATAGCCAACAGTCTTGAAAAGTCAAGATAATACCATCAATGGCAGCATAATGTGACTGACAGCAAAATTCAGATCAATCAAAAAGCTGAGTCAGACTCTTCCATATAGCATAGTCCTGAATCACTACCTCTAAACTACATCTGCCTGTATGCTGTCTGCCTTGAGTTCAAATAATTTTAGATTTTAGAGAAGGCAGTCCAGTCATTTAACTTCTAGCCAAAATATAGCAGTTGAACTTTCTTAGAGAATAATTAAGGACAGATTCTAATTTATTTCGCCTGCAATAAAGTGAAAGACCCTGAAATGTGCCACAGTATTACTTAGACAATAGAGTTTCCCTGAAGAACTCCATCCTTCTACAATGTTTATTATTGTGCACACCATGTTAATTAATACTGTTAATAATACTGCTGCTTTGCCTGGCTGGCGGTATTCACCTTAGAGATGGCAGATAAAGCTGTAGGTTCAAATAGTCATGAGCAAAGTTAAAATAGGTATTGAGAATGAGAGAAAAAGACTGGCACTTGATCAACTGTTATACCAAGGGGCAGGTGAAGGCTGGATGCTTCAGTGCTAGACATCCACTGTGGTACTAAATAGATGTGAAACCAAGATTCTGAAACCAAGAACTGCTGTTCCATTAAACTCCAGCATTTCAAAAAGGGATTTTGTTTCATATTAGAAAGCAAAACCAAAATGTTGGCCTTTCCACAAAATAAATTCGAAGATCTATTTCTGAATAAAAACATGAAAAGCTGAATTTAGAAGTATAGAAACAGCATTAAATATTGCAGTTAAGAGTGTAACATAAATCTAAAGACAAGACAGAATTAATAGGAGTCAAAATAGGAATGTTTTGACATAAAGTATTTTGCTAAGATAGACTTTTCCCTGGGGAAAAACACTGAAAGGAATGTTCCTGGGGGGGAAAAAAAAAAAAGAAAGAAAGAAAAAAAAAAAGGTGTAGACTTTAAAATACCTGCAGTTTTCAATAATAAACAGCATTGATGGGAAAACGAACATATGGCTCTGTAATCTCTGGGTTGAAAAAATTTACAGAAACATGCCCCTGATGTCATATCTAAAAAACTAACAGCTGTAGACCAAATTCTTAACAAAGGAAATAAAATATTAAACAATATACCAGTGATGTTATCTCAAATTAGGTTTAATTTTAAAGCTAATTTTAAATTTTTTTAAAATTTTACTTGATGACTTGGAGCACTCTTACAGGTTCTGATCAGCACTAATAATAGGCAGACATTGTGAGAAGTCTCATGTTTCCAGTAATACTGATAACTTTTGAATTGATCTCATATTTTATTTAATGAGAACTCCACAGCAATGAACCATGGTTGCAAACCGTCAGGGAAAAGGTAGACTGAAAAATATATTATATATCTTGTAAGAATTTACCAGGGGACAAGAGAGGATGCATCAGCAATAAAGTAAAATCCCCATGGAGAGAAGATAAAAGAGGTACTTGGTTGAGAAACACTTTAGCAAAGAGGTCATGGAATTACTGAAGTTGTTTGGGTTGAAATGGATTCTTAAAAGTCATCTGAGAGACATACCTTGCCACTGATGTCCATCAGGAGGACTCTGAGCTATTAACCACTACACTCTGAATATCTATCCAAGCCATTCCTCATTGACCAAAGTCTACTCATCAAATCCATCTCTCTCTGATTTAGAGAGAAGGATGTTGTGGGGGACCATGTCAAAGCTTTACACAAGCCCACACAGATGACATCCCCTGTCCACTGATGTGGTCACTCCATCACAGAAGCCTGTTAGGTTTGCCAGGCAATGCTTGCCCTCATGAAAGCTGTGATGACTGTCTTCAATCACCTTCCTGTCCTCTCTGTGACTTAGTGTAACTTTCATGAGGAACTCTTTCATCATCTTCTCTGTCACAGACGGGAGGCAGAGAGGTCAGAGTTCCCAGGGTCCTCCCTTCTACCCTTCTCAAAAATGGGTACATTTCCATATTTCCAGTCACCTAAGCCTTCATTTGACAGCCATGAATTTTCAAACACCATGGACAGCAGCTTTGCAACTCCAACAGCCAATTCTCTCAGGACTATAGGATGAATCTGATCAGGTCTTACAATACAACATACATGTATGACCATACATACATACATACATACATACACACTTACATACTAACAAGTTCCTAAAAAGAACATGAATCTGATCTCCCGCTTATAGTGGTTTTCTTCCCTTGCTTTACTGTCAATTCTCTTGAGATATCCAGGAAAAAAGGCTGCCAAGAGAAGTCATTCACTTCTCCATGGCATTGAGTAATACTACTTCATCAGCACAAGAAAAAGCAGACCTGCCACCTGCCACCTCAGCCATACATGATGCCCGAGAGTGCCTGCAGTGGCTCACATGCCTCTTGTGGAATACAGACCAAACTGCACATTCATCACAGAACTGCTCAGTCCTCTTCCTCTCACAGCAGAGGCTGATGGTGGTCAGTCTCAGCTAAGCACCTGTCTTGCATCGAAGACCAGGCGGACAGACTTTGCACACCTCTGTCTCAGCACAGACTGGGGTATATCTGCTGGACAGCACAACCTCTGTCAGTGTGACCCAGTGAACTGGCATAATGTGCATTCAATAGAGACTTTATTTAAGAGACAACATGAGTTCACAAAGAGTGGCCTGGAGAAAAACACACACCACTTCATCAAGCAGACATGAGTCTGTATCTCCAGAGATACACCCTCTCTTCTCAGAAGAGCTGAGCACCTGGTATGGTCAGTGCGGGCTGTTAGTAGTGATAGTATAGGGTTAATGATTCCTGTGGCCTCAAAGCCGGGGAATAGAACTTCAGCTTCACTGTGACCAGGATGTTGCTTTCATGCTATTGTTTTAACCAAATCAAGTATAACTTTGCCTGGGTAATCAGGGGAGAGGGAGGATTGGGATGATTTGTACTTATAGCTATGTATCTTAGAAATAAAGCTATTCTCTACTAGGTTAGGTGAAACTGTACCTAATCATCATATGATAGGTGATATAATTTTAACGATTGTTGGCAGCTGAACTTGATTATTACCTTAAACCAGAATCGTGAGAATCACAAGGGAAGATATTTACCAAAATTCATGCTTGGGTACATACAATAAAACACTGGGGGGCTTAATGATTAATATAGAGATGTATAATGAAAGGGTATATGACTGTACATTTTTTGAGCCCCCGTTGGAGTTGGATTTGGGTCTGTACCCTGGCTCCCAGAGCTCTTCAGTAAAGCACCGCATATAATCATTCCATGGTTATGTGTTTCCTATGCTAACAGGAGGACAGGAATCCAGAAAGTTACTGAGAAGGAATTACAGTAACTAATCCTGGGTGTCAGTCCATCCAATGCATTATTTCACAGAATCATAGAATATCTTTACTTGGAAGGAATCCACAAGGATCACTGAAATCCAACTCCACACAAGAGAACAAAGGTCACGCCATGTGGCTGAAAGCATTGTCCAAACTTTTCTTGGACTCAATCACATTTGCTGCTGGGGTCGCTTCCCTGGGGATTTGTTCCAGTGCCTGACCACCCTCCAGGTGAAGAACCTTGTTCTGATATCCAAGCTAAACCTCCCCTGATACAGCTTCATGCCCTTCCCATGGTCCTATCCCTTGTGAACAGAAAGAAGAGATCAGTGCCTCCCTCTCCATTTCCCCTTGTGACAAAGATCCAGTCTGCAACGTCTCCACTGAGACTCCTCAAGGCTGAAAAAGCCAACTGAACTCAGCCACTCTTCATACAGTATCTCCTCTAAATGCTTCAGCATCTTTGTAGCTCTCTTTTGGATACTTATACTTCCAGTTACTAAAGGAAAAAGCAATGTCCTTCCAGAGCGGAAAAGTACTTTCCAGACAGTCCACCTGAATTTCTTATGAGAAATAGCTTAGGAAAAAAACAAACAAACAAACAAACAAACAAACAAACCAAAACAACAACAAAAAAAAAACACACCAAAAAAACAAAAAACAAACCATCCAGGTGTTCATCATATAGATTAATTCCTCCACAAATGTTCCTCAGACTGCAGAGCTCAAATGAGGGTGCTTTCCACCAAAAGAAAACTATTCAGCTGGATTTATGTCTCTCCTGTTCTAGCACAGCCAGACACCAACAGCAGTGAAACACTCACTGTCTGATGGAGAGAGGAAGCCAGCAGCAAATGCCACTAGGCAAGACAGATCATTATCAGCCAAATGTTCTGAGCTGCAATTAGCAACAGGCTTAGAAGAACTCGCTGTGCTTGGTGTGAAAACAGGACAAGAGCATGGCTCTTGTTTGCAGTGCCACAGCAGTGACCTTGCGCACCTCTCTCAGCTGAGTCCTATCCTTTACCTTTGGCAGATGCATGCTTAACAGATGGACCAAACTGGGCACAGACACTCCCCATGCCCTGTGCTCCTACTCTTCATGGAAACAGCACCACTCTTGAACAACACACAAATACCTTTATGACTTTCCAGCAATTAGCTTCAGGACCACCTGCCTGACACCTGCCAACAGCCTGAAACAGCATCTCTGGGTACATCCTTTCCTAAATCTTTACCAGCTTTAAAGGCTGATAACACTCTGACTTCAGATTTGTATTTTCACTCTAATTACCCAAACCCTAACCAACACCTCACATGTGCCTAAAGTAGAAATGAAGCTTGCTGGGCTGACTACTTGCAATACCTTAGAGGAAAAAAGCAAATCTAAGTAAAAAGAGCATGTGGGAGGAGAGAGGTGAAGAAAGGTGGCTAAGGAAAGGATGTGACAACACTGTTCCTTTAGCAGTAGATCCTCCTCCTAACATGGGGTGGTTGTCACAAGACCCACACAGCTGGACAGGTCAGTTGAGAGAGTATAAAAAGTTGTGAGGAGCTAGATCCTCACTATTTCTGCATTTTCTTCAGCCAAAAGCAGGGAATGGGGAAGTATCCCTGTAGCTGATTTTGTCTGGCAAGACATGCAAATCCAAGACAAATCACAGCAAGCTTAGGTCTGAGAAAAAAGTCTTCTCACAAGGAGACAAATTTCTTTTCAATATCCAGTCAAACGTTGGGAAACAGCATTGAACACACTGGACAAAATGACCTCTTCCCCATTATTCAAGCAACACAGTGCACTACCAGATCTGCAGGAATCATTTGGGATTATAGCCTTGCCTGAGAGCTGTAATTTGAACAGGCGTCACTGGAAAAGCAAAGAAGACAATTTCAGACATCAGAGTATGTTCTGCTGTTCAGACATCAGAGTATGGAGTGTTCTGCTGGAGGGCAGGAAGGCTCTGCAGAGGAATCTGGACAGGCTGGATCAATGGGCTGAGGCCAGTGGTGTGAGGGTCAACAAGGGCCAGGGCTGGGTCCTGCCCTTGGGTCACAACAGCCCCAGGCAGGGCCACAGGCTGGGACAGAGGGGCTGGAAAGGACCTGGGGGTGCTGGTGACAGTGACTGAACATGAGCCAGGCTGTGCCCAGGGGGCCAAGAAGGCCAATGGCATCCTGGCCTGGATCAGCAATGGTGTGGGCAGCAGGAGCAGGGCAGGGATTGTCCCCCTGTGCTGGGCACTGCTGAGGCCACACCTCGAGTGCTGTGTCCAGCTTTGGGCTCCTCATTCCAAAAAAGACATGGAGCTGTTGGGTTGAGTTCGGAGAAGCGCATCAGAGCTGAGAAAGGGTCTAGAGAGTAAGACAAAAGAGGAGTGGCTGAGGGTGTGGGGTTGTTTTGCCTGCAGAAAAAGAGGCTCAGCAGTCAACTTCCTGGTCTCTACAAGGCTGTACAGGTTGTAACATTGTGGGGTTGACCTGCTCTACCAGGCAACCAGTGACAGGACATGAGGAAATGGCCCCAAGATGCACCAGACGAGGCTCAGGTTGGACCTCAGGAAGAATTTCTTCACTAAAGAGGTAGCTAGGGATTTGAAACAGGCTGCCCAAGGAGATGTTGGAACCACCATCCCTGGAAGTGTCCAGGAAAGTACTGGACATGACACTTTGTAGTACAGTTTACTTGGCATGGTGGTATTCGATCAAAGATTGGACTCAATGACCTTGGAGATCACTTCTAAGGTTATTGAGTCTATGATTCTAAATTCAAGTAAGAAAGGAATAAAAATCCATGGCAGTCACTCTTTTGCTGTCCAGCAGCAAAACAATGTGTTTGTTACCCAAGATCTAATTTCATACTTGATTTACTGTACAACAGTGCCTGTTTACAGAACTGAGAGTGCAGGGTGCAGGTTTCCTGCATACCCCACCATGGAACAAATCATGGTAAGGTTCATCCTTCATGCTATAGCACCGAAAACAAGAATGTTCAATAGTAAAGTGCCTGCATCTCACCATGGCTCCTATTTCACGCTAAGTACTTAGTCTCCTTCACATCTTAATACTCTTTTATGATACAATACATTCTGGATGACAGTTGCTTAGCTACAAAAACCCTCAGATCAACAGCTACAGTATTAAAATATTGCCAAAGGTCAAATCCCACTGTATGATCATTCAGCATCTTATAGATATGTCTTTTATTATTTTTCTTAGTGTCTGAAATAAATACTGAAAGACATTTTAATATAAAAGGCTATGCTCTCTAGGGCAACTGTACAGCCCATGACAATACATGCAATTATATAATTATAATTACAGTCAAATTCTTATTATAATCTTTGACTACATCAAGTTTGTATACTAGACCTAGCCCTCCCCTCCCCCTCCAAAAAAAAATCAGCCCTGAAGAAAAATATAATTATAAAACATTTGTCTAAAAGTAAAGTTGTAAAGAAAAGATCAATAAAAGAAAGCTAGATATATTTGCAGGATGTGTATTCATAAAACCAGCATCTTTCACAGTTACAGTGGCTCTTTAGGAAAAAACTGCATTGCAACCCACAGACATGACCAAATTCCTAGGGAAACAACTGTATCACCTCTGCTTTAAGAAAAGAGCATAGGCATTTTTATAGTTTATGCAAATTCTGCAAATTATAAACAGAAGGGGTGGTACCTCAACAAGACCTTTGGCCTGGCTGCTTTCACTATTTCCAGCCCCATTGCAGTGATCTCTTTTGTACAATTGTGGCCGCAGTGTGCCAGAAAGCCTACTGCTTCCTCTGCATGCTTTATCCAACATATCGCTGGCTGTAGCCTGTATGGCCAACTGCTCATTCAGCCCACAAAGGCTACTTGTTTGTAAGCACACAGAAGCATTTAACTAAATTAATTGCAGGCTTGGCATATCTTCTGAAAATGGATTTAAGGAGAGCCTTCTGTCGTTAGGCTCCTTTAATATCCCTTTCTATCTTAAATCTTTCCCATCAGCCAAATGGAGCTGCCCACTGCTGAAGCTGGGGGTATGCAGGTGACTTCTCAAGGGACAGTGTGGATGCATTCTCTCCAGATTACATTTGAAAGCCCTCTAACATTTTAGAGGCTGCTGAGAATTGCTCAAACCCATCAGAAATGAAACAGCATGTTCAACATGGTTTCAAGAGCTGACAGGATTTTGTTTTGACATTTCTATTCACATTCTATCCCTCTAGAACTGTGGAGAAGCTACGGAAGATTAAAAATTAAGACTTCCAAACATATAATGAGCGTGTTAGTTCATGCAGAACTGTCCAGTTTCTGCTTAAACTTTGACAAGGATGTGCTTATGGATCTACTTATATAGTGCTGAAAGTAATGGTTTGCAGCATGCAAGAGCTAACTCAACATAGAGCCGTGGACGTTGCCATATCTACTGAGCTTGCATTTGCTTGTGTTGTGTGAAACATCTTTGCTTTACAGAAAATTTTTACCGACTTGAACACCCCTTTGTCAGTACATCTGGAAAAGCTTGTTTGCATAAATCTCTGTGGTCATTTTGTACCCTGTAAATGAAGAGCAGAATGATAAACCCATCAAGGAACCATTTCCTTCACAATGAGGTAAAAGCAGCTACACAGACCCAGGCCCAACATTAGCAAATGCATTTTCCCTGGGGTCGGCACTTGTTAGCATCTATTAGCTTTTGAGTTTCCTTAGTGATCTGACTAATGCAGAAAGATCAAAGAAAACTCAAGTGACTTAATGTGACATTTGCAATTTCACTATAGCAGCCGTAAAGATTGAAATGTGAAATCTTGGAGACAAGTAGATGATAGAGACAGCCTACAGAGAATGAACATTTCCGGTTTTGTGATGAAAAACACTTGCTGCTGTCTGTATGTGCAGGGTCACACTGTGTCCAGAGTACGACGACAGAAAAACATAAAGTATATTTACAAGTAGTCATACAGCACAGACAGTAACTGTAAGCTGGTGTTTTGATGCCCAACAGGATAAAACTCACAAGCACACCAAACAGAAGGAAAAACTGTGAGACGCCCATAGCTACCACAAGAGAACATCAAGACAACTACTCCAAACAAACACCCAAAAGCCAAGCCACTGATCATGGAGGCCACTGTGGTGATCACCATGCCAATCTTCTTCCTGCACAAATCCCACAGGCTACTAGTGGGTATGTAGATAAACACTTTAGCAAAGTTACTAAAAACCTCTGCTCCTGTATTTTGTGACAATTTAATGCTGTTCCAAGTTCATGACCAAAGGCATCAGACAAAACCACATAGCCCTTCCTATGGGAAGGCTATACTAAAATTCTTATGCAGACAGAGCGTCTGATGATGAAATGTCACTACACACACACAGCCCTGTGGGGATTTCATTGTGGAGACCTGTTGACATGGTAGATTCTTCCAGTGAAATATCCCTGTCCTGTTCTGCGTGCAAACAGAGAACGCCTCTTGTGTAGAAAGAATGGAAAAGTAATTAGGGATAGTTTGAAAAAGAACAGAAATACTGAGGGTTTGTCTGGATTGCCCAGAGTTCTTTTGAATAGCCTACTAATATACCAGAATGCCATTTTGTGCCTTCTATGATCATGAAATAACAACAACAACAACAAAACCAAAAACAAAACCAAAAACAAAACCAAAAAACCCCACAAAAAAAAAAAAAAAAAAGATAGCTGCAAACATGGTGTGGCTAGGCATGCTTGTACCATACACATTAGTGAGGGACTGAGTCTGCCCTCACCTCTCAGCAGTTAAAGAGTCCTAAAATCAGAAGCACCTCACTGGAGCCTGCTGCTCTCCTGATGCCTATAATGGAGACAGACATCAAGCTTACAATCAGGAAGGATGCAGAACATTAGGAAAATACAGTTGCCATTTCTGTTGTTTTTCTTTTTCATATAAAATAGATTAAGAATGGCATCAACCAGTGTGTATTAAAATATGATCAATTTCCACTCTTCCTGCCACACAGAAATTCAAAAATTCAGCTGATGGAGGTGTGGCACCCTCAGTAACTGACTCAAAAAATCCCACTTCTTGCAACTTCAGGGATCATTTTTCATACAATATCCATCTATTCTCTAGCTAGATCTGACTCTGCTTAGTTCATGACAGACCCAGAGATGGATTTTCTCCTTACAGTTTCTGTGGCCTACTTACTACCCCTTCTGTTAACAGTGTGGATTGGATGCTTTGCCTCCACTTCAAAAGGTTCATTCTTATGTGCAGGGTATTTTTTTTTTAATTTGGTTTGGTTGCTAAGGAGGAAGCTTTAGTATGGTAGGCAAGGATTAAGTCATATGAGAGCCACAGGGAACATTATCCTTAGAGATTAATTTGGAAATCAAGTGACAACTGGCGGGGTATGTGTTTACTTTTTATTTTTTGAAAGCTTTACAAGTACCACAGGATTTTTGCATCCATTGAAGGAGATCTATTCTTCTGCTATATTAATAAACGACAGAGACAACAAAGAGAGTATCATCTTGTCTCAAGTGTCATAGATAAAATTAGTAATTTCACTGCAAATCAGAAAGGAAACTAGATTATTAGGAACAGCTCTACACTAATCAAAAGGGTGTCTCACAACCACCTTTCAGATATCCTGAAGGCAGCTGCCTCACTGTGAAGTTAATTCAGTGAGCACAGCAAATGTAATTCATTTGGCATATACTGTTTGCTAATCAAACAGAATTTCTTGGCATCTAAACTGTGTGTGTGACAGAATGTTAAGCCTGGAAATACATTGATAGTCCTCAAAGGTTTTCATCGAATCCAAGAAACATAATGTGCACACATGCAAGAGATTCTCCTCATTCAAGCAGTGAAGGTGAAATCTGTGTTACCAAGTTTTGTTATGCTGAACTGTGGTCCTAGGAAGATCTTACAAGAAATGGCTTTGCCCTCTTATATTTGTGCAGGACAGAAAGCTTCCTAACTTTTATTTTCTCCTCCTTTGTAATTACCGTACCATAGAACACTAGCTGTGATAACAGCAAAGCCTGTGAGAAAATTTTATCAGTAGAAAACTCCTGGTATATCTTCACTGAATTGAGTCTTAGGAGCATGAAAATGTTTTGGGGTTTTTGTTTGTTTGTTTGTTTGTTTTAAGGGAGGTTATTTTGGCCCCACAGCTTGCATATCTGTGCTCTAGGAAACAGGTTAAGGAATACTATCCCTTCTCCTTCTGAAATATATTGCCCTGGAAGGCTACTCTACTGCAGTGTGCATGTGGACTTCTACCACCACAGGCAACAATGATGAAAAGCCATTAAAGCAAACATCTTGGCTACAGAGGAATATTTCACTGTGCTCTTTCCCTACATAAGCTGCAAAACAGCAGAATGGAGTCTGGATGGGATTGCTGCATGGAGTCTGCTCACAGATTTCCTAGTCCAATGGATGCTGTGACTGAGGGAAACATGCTCTTCCTCTAAGGTAGCCACTGCTCTTCAAATCATAAACAATTT
This sequence comes from Sylvia atricapilla, assembly GCF_009819655.1. Taxonomy (NCBI): domain Eukaryota; kingdom Metazoa; phylum Chordata; class Aves; order Passeriformes; family Sylviidae; genus Sylvia; species Sylvia atricapilla. The sequence goes on from NC_089174.1 coordinate 72,099,823, forward strand.
CATGACTAACAAACAACTCCAGAGATCAAAACCTGGTATGTTTTATTGCATCTGAGAGGATCTAAGCTTTGCCCTATTTTCAAAGCTAAGTCAATATATAAAAGGCCACTGTACAGGTGGAGAAGCAAAACAAAAGAAATTGCTATAGGTTTTATTTGAAAATGCCAAAGGAACATTTCTTTAATGTAATGCTTAATTTAGGAAAAATACCGCAACCCAACCCAAACCAAACAACGAACTCCCACACCAGAATTATTTGAAAAATTCAACCTTATTAATTCATTTGCATTCAGATCTTTTAAAATTCAATGGAAGGGAAGAACTCCATCCAAGTATGGTTACAGAATTGCTTCCTAAAGCAAGATAACTGCATTCTTAATCTAAGGCTCTTCACCAGCATTTTTTAATAAGGAGAAAACAGTATAATATATAAGTTTATGCAGTAACTGGCAACAAAAGCACATATGTTATCTACCTGGACACAAAGATGAGATTTGATCTGGATACTTATTGTGAAAAGGACAAAAATAATATTTTTACTGAGTGATGGTTCAAAATAAACAAACACAGCACAGCTGGAATGTGCATCTTGGTACTTTTTGTGTGGATTACATATTTTTAAGCTACTGAAATATTATGACAGTGAGATTGAAGTGCAAAAAAAAAATTCTACTGTGTAAACTGTACTTCTTTTAATTGCTTGCCTATTTATTTTTAACAGAATCATTGTAAAATAAGGAGCAGTTCTGCATATATTTGATGTTTACTTTTAGAGCAGTTAATTCAAAATACAGGCTGAGTTTCTATCTACATTATCATAAATTCCAAGCCTGCTTCTTCTTACAGTGTATTTTTGTATTCAAAATAAAATTCAAAATGAGTTGCCACATTTGAAGACTAAATATTAGCCTTGGACATTATTTTGAAGGTCTATTTCTCTCATAATGGCTAAAACAATAATGGAAAAAAGGAAACAACTTTTCATATAGCAGACGTGACTACACACTTGGGGATCATGTAAAAATCTAAGTTGAAATCTGGCCAAACAACATTTCCAGGTCTTTCAGCTCAATTATTTATTGACTTTTGAAGATAGTTACAAGATTTGCTGTTGGGAAGGGCATACTAAGAGTTCAATGGCTCTGGAGATTCAAAGCTCAGTCAAAGATATTCAGCATCTATTTCAAGTCTGTGTTTTACAAACAGCGTCCAAAGAGCAGATTATAAGCCAAAGATGAAGAAAATGGGGTTTGATGGCTATTTTATTGATACAACAAGCTTTAAGAACAACGTGTTATTTTCCTGATTGTGCTACTTCAAGTTCTAAAGCACACTCGGGAAGATGTTTACTTGGGGGAAAAAAAAATCGCTTAACAACAAGGTGTTTATTGGTAAAATCCATCAACAGAGCAGTGTTTTAGTATAGAGGAGTGCTCTTCAGACTCAGGAGAGAGGGAGACTTCCCCACTCGGATGGAGCCTATAAAACGCAGATGAAGAAAATATCACCAGCTGCAAGTGCAGTCACACAAGCACTTCTAAATCATATTCCACTGCCCATAAAACCTTCTATGTCAATGTTTTACCATGTCAGGTAAAGTTTTCACCTATTTTTTCAAGTTAACAGCTGCTTTGGAAGGCTGTCGTAAAAACAGCTCAACCTTACACAAATATGAGGCATGTTTTCTTTGCAGACACTGCATCTTTCTTCTCATAGAAGGGGATATGCTACCAACAGACCTTCCTGTTACAGGCACGTAAATGCAGAGAGCAAAACATTAGCAGGCCACTAGACCACTCACTGTAATTTTTTTTTCACACTCTGCAACCCTTCTTTATTTTTAAGGAGAAAAAGAAAATAGGTCTTTTGTCTGGGCATTAAATTTCAGTTTTCCTACCAAATTGTCAAGAACATGATCACATATATATGCCTTTAAGCTCAAAATTGGCTGTGATTTATCCAAGTCAGAATGGTATAAATAATCACATCTTGCACAGGTGGCATTTTTTGTAATGTGACAACTAATGGCCTGCCAAAGTGTTCCATGTACAGAACCTATACAGCGGTCTGTCATCTCTTTTCTGAGAGATAATGATAAATGAATGAAGACTTTAAGGAGTCAAATTCTCTCTAATGGTGTCCTGCTGTCTTTGATACCATGTGTGATGGTATAGAAACATGCATCTTTGAGGTGTGTAAAGGCAAATTCTGAAGCATCAGGCTTGGCTGATGAGACAGGACAGGGTTTTTTTTATCCAGTATCTGAAGCCTGATACACAAATAAACACCTAAATTATCATACAGAGAGATTCATCTAGATAATACATATAAGGCTTTCCAGTAAGGAAATCCTAGACACAATATTCAGTTCTTATGGTAAGAAACCACATTTGGAAAACAAAACAAATTAGCAAACCTGCATTTAGAAAAAAGAGGAAGTTAAACCAACCCTTTAATATCTCATTATGCTTCAATGGCAGATTTTCTTTCAAGATGCAAAAGCTTGTCCTTCAATGTGTTTCTCTTTAAATATTGTAGGATTATGCCAAGTTCTGACGAGCCCACAGAAGCATGGAAGAAATGCCTCTGTTAAAGTGTCTTTAAAAGGAATTGGAAAAACAGCACAACCAACACACATTCAGCACATCTTACCAGCCACAAACTCACCTTTCTGTGATCGTTTCTCTGAGACCACTTGCAACCCCTTTCACCACCGTACTAGCCTTTGGTGTCAGCACTACTTGAGATATGAAAAAAGAGCCTTTCTTCCTTCTTTCAGTGATTGATGCCTGCAGGAACTGAATCAACTTTTCTGTATCTGTTGTGTTTGCCCAGGGAGCTGGCATCATCTGGCCTGGCCACAGAAAGGCTACCTCGACAGCCACTGGACTGTGGTAGAACACAAGCACTTGGTGTTCCTTTTCCCACAGGTACTGGAGGCTGACTTCATGGGCAAATATAGCAGGACACATTTTGTTTCCATACGTGTCTTTGAGCATCTGGACAAGCTTTTCATGATGGCATTTCTGCATCCCATAGAAATGATTGAAGTCCAAGAAGACCACTTCTTTTGGGTGCTCAGTGAGAAATGCATTGATCTCCTCCAGACCTTCCTTTACTTTGGCACTGAATAAACCATGAGCGAAGTAGAGTTCATTGTCTGGGTCTCTGGGCTTGGTGGAAATTCTGAGATCAAAATATCGTATACCTGCTCCCAGCTGGCTGGTGAAGTTCATGGTCTGTGTAGCCAACCACTTCCTCATTAGCTTTTTAGCCACAGTCCCAAAAACTGACACAAAATTCTGGACCGTCTCTGGCTGTTCAGGCCCAACTGGAGAGGCTTCATCAATGTAAAAGCTAAAAGAGTCATGAGACCCTAAAAACACAAGAGAGAAAAATTATCAGTATAATTTAGTCATATATTAAAAGCCTTTAATGGTTTTTCTCAATGAAAGTAATTTTCTGTCCAGTACCAACACCCACCAACCACCTCCCCTGCCCTTTCCCTCAACAACAGCACATTTGTCTGGCAGGACTTGCCCCAGCAACACCTTGTAGGAAGTTGAAAGAAAGTCTGTTTCACTGCTTGTCTGGATGCTCAGTCACTCTCTTCCAGCTCTTACTTATGCCTTTAGGCTCAATGAACCCAGGGGTCTCTGAACATCAAAGCAATGCTGGTAGCGAAGCTAGTCACACAATAAACACAATAAATCCCTTGAGGCAAGGAGGAGAGTTTGGCCCTGCATATTGAATTATGCACTGTCTAGTTTGTAGAACCAAAGGAAAAAAGCACAACAAACCAACCACACACATCTTTATTGGTAGAAAAAATAGGAGTAGGAAAAATGTCAAGAAACATAACCTTTCTGATCTTTATTTCAAGTCTCATCTGGTCAACCACAAGGTGACTGAATGCTGTTTTCCTTCTTACATTTCCTTCTAAAATTCTTAGATTCCTTTGTTAAATAAGTTCAACAGATAGAGTCAAGAACAGCATTGCGTTCCACTGATGAAGTTCAGAAGCTCTGCTGCATGCTCTTCACAAGAATGGGACGTAAAACTTAACGTGTCTATGAAAAGTAGTTACCATTTTCTACAACATAAATTTGAAAATAAATATGTATGGCACTTAGCTATACAAAATTCTCTGTCTTAAGCTATGTCCATTTGTAAAACTCCACAATCTCAAAACAAAAGCAACAATTAACAACGTTCAGCATTCAGACATTGACATGAAAACAGTTTTATGGAGAGATGAGCTGACCCTAGGAGATGCTTATCACCTTTGTCAACGATTACTGCTGAACACCTGGTGTTGGCACACAGAATTTATACAGAAACAATGTTCAGCTGATGGTAGAGCCAAACTCCTGCTATTCCAGCCATACGTGCTTCTGGTCAGACTTGCAGCAGCAAGCAGATCTGCTGCTCAACCTCAGACACACTGCTTGCAAAACTCCTTCAAGGTCAGCAGGACTTGTATTATGGAAATGGACTGCAGTACTAGGTGCTCAGAGATCCAAATCCTACATCAAAATAAGTTCAGAGCACTGGTCCTATCTGTTACCAATGCTTTTGCAGGTGCTTTTCAAAATTACTTTCCAAAGCACACATGCTGTGTAGCAAATAAGTATCACATTAATGAAATTCTGCTTTCACATTAATGAAAGTCAGTAATTTCTGAGAGTGATGCTACTTTACCTGAACTGGCATAAACCCCATAAACTGAAGAAGCCGCTATAACATTTTCTTCTTCAACAATAAATGGAGTTATGGCAAATCATCTTAGGATCTGGCTTGGATTTGGCTTTGTTCAATCTGAGAAATGTCTTTAAATTTTGTGCACACCTGCTTCTGGTGGTTGACTCTTTGAACTGCATTTTGCTTTCAATATTAGATAACTTCTCCATTTTGATGAAGCTTCCTACTGGTAAGTGTTGAAGTGATAATATATTTCTTGCAGAACCTGATTAGATCACGCAGTATCTGGTTACACATTGATATCCTTAGGGACTAGATCTGCATACAGAATTCTAATGATAGAACAAATTATTAGAGTAGTGACCTGCGTATCAACAGTATTACAGGAAAAAAAATCAATGAGATGCATTAAATGTTCTGCTCAGTGTAACCTGCACTAATCTAGAAATCAAAGTAAATCTGGTCTTGTTTAAAACAAGGCATAGCTACTGATGTTGGAAGGGATGGGTTTTGCACCCCACCTTTGTTCATTGAAGTCCATTTTATTTTTGTAGGGGTTTATGCCAGATTAAGTACCCATGTACACATGATCAACTGATCAGAGCAGTAAGCTCAAAGTGGTATTAAGACTAATTAAACCAGCTATCTTTTATCTTCTGATCTGCAGACATGGGCAACCTGAAGCTGCGGAAAAATTATCAGCTAAACTTGACCCCAGCACTGCCAGTAGGCACATACTGGCTTAAACTACTTCTTAAAACTACTTCAGTCAAGAAAGGCAGCACAATTCTCACAGCAGAAAACTAAGGTGAACAACCTGTCAAAAGGTGACTTTTAGCTACTGATAATGAAAAACAGAGGTGTGTGGGTGTGTGGGGGTGTAAACACCACCGTTAGAAACACCTAAACACTGCAAGTAGGATAGGTCAGAAAAATATTTTTTCCTTATTGAAATCTTTTTGCACATATTCGAGCCTAAAATTAGGTATTCTATGTGGATGGTAATGAGAAAACTGCACAGTGCTCTGTGAATGTTCGTGTTTTGTAACCCAAACAAGGAAGCCATACAGCATAATACCAAAAGGAAATAAGGCTTAATTTGGTTGACACAAAATGAAACAGAGATTAGATGTTCAAAAATATGTAAAGATCCCACCTGAACAAAAAATACAGGAAATATTTTGTCTTTCCACATGTGTAATTTGAACAGGTCAATTTAATATTTATTTCCATCATGCACCCATCTACATTTCCTTTTGCCTTAATCCTGTGCTGTTGTCCCAGACAGCTTACTTGTGTAGCTCACAGAAATTCAAAATCCTTACACTTAGCACAGCAAATTAGGGTATGATCTTTTCCAGTATCATGCCCCAAATCATTTTATTTCTGGTAACAAGAGAATCCTGTACAGACATAATTTTGGCAACCATGTTTCCTTCCAAATCTTTCTTTTGTTCATGGGGACATTCCCCTCCTACATTTTCACTGGAAAGTGTTCTTGCAGGTTCTCTGTATCACCAAACTTCAGCCTCCATGAAGAGAGGAGTTAGGAGCAAATTACATTTAGGAATACAAATGCAATGATGCCTGCAATCTTTGGAAGGTGGCAGTGCTTCCACATCATCTATCTCTATTATGGTAGGTCTGTACCAATGAGACTTCATAGTCTGAGACTTGGAGAAGCAAAGACGGGAAATTACTCATCCCAAGCCATCCAGGGAGCAAAAGATTATATTCCTCTCATGTGCAAACATATTTTCTCACCAGTTTACTAAGAGTCTAAATTTTTCTTAAAATACTGCACACTGTTTTCCTACTATTTCAACAACCCAACATATCACTGATCAAAGAAGTCAAGGATGAAGGCTCATGGATCAGCACGATGGGGGTAGCAAACAAGGGGTTAACATGGTGTGCACATACTATAGACTGCCCAGTCGAGAAAAGAAAGTGGACAAAGCCTTTAAACAAGAGGAAGAAACTTCATAATTGCATGGTTTCATGGGGGAATTTGGAGACATTTGTTGGCAGGGCAGAACACAGAGTGCAGGAAACCTGGAGAGCATCAGAGGCATTTTTTCCCTGGAGGTACACCTTTAAGTAGTGAAGTTGCACTGCTGGATGTTGTAAGAATTAAAGAAGAAATGGATAGGGACATAAAGTCTGATGACAGCCTTAGACTGAGTGACTATGAGGAGAAATAAGAATTTGAAATTCTCAGGAAAGTGATGAAGGCTAAGAGCAGAATAAAGATCCTGGATTTCAGAGCAACTGTCTTGGCTTGTTTGGGAAATTGGTAAGTGGTAGCCTGGAAGAACTCAATTACCTTAAATGCCAAAAGACTCAGGAAAAAGGGCTAAACTTGAAAAGCAACTTCTAAAGCATATGAACAGAGTTCGAAGAAACAAGGAGGCAAGACAGGAGGCAAGTTTGGCTGAAGGGGTAACTTCTGAGTCGCAACAAACTTAAAAACCCTTACAGAAGATTTTAGCAAGGACAACTTGCTAGGGAGGAACAGAGAACGAAGGAACAGAGGGAGTTAGGAAGGGCACATCTGGGAAGGGAAACCTGCAAGGGATGGATGGGAAAGGCAACATACAGCTTCTGCTGATATATCAGCAGCAAAAGAAAGTACAGAGAAAGCTGGTCCACTACAGAACAGGACAGACCTCCTGAAGGGTAGGATGCCATTCAGAGGGACCTGGACAAGCTCGAGAAGTAACTCATTGGAATCCGATGAGGTTTAACAAGGCCAAGTGCTGGTGCTGCACCTGGGTAGGGACAACCCCTGGTGTCAGCACAGGCTGGGCATGAACAGAGCCAGAGCAGCCCTGCCCAGAAGGACTTGGGGGTGCTGGTGGGTGAGAGGCTGGACATGCCCCGGCCATGGCACTGACAGCCCAGAGAGCCAAACGTGTCCTGGGCTGCATCCAGAGCCCCGTGGGCAGCAGGGGAGGGAGGGGATTCTGCCCCTCTGCTCTGCTCTGCTCTGGTGAGACCCACCTGGAGCTCTGCATCCAGAGCTGGGGTCCCAGCACAGGAGAGACAGGGACCTGCTGCGTTTAGTCCAGAGCAGAGTCCTTGATCATGAAGATAATGAAAGGGCTGGAGCACTTCTCTTCTGAGGACAGGCTGAGAAAGCTGGGATTGTTAAGCTTGGAGAAGAGAAGGCTGCTGAATAGCAGTTTTCCAGTACCTAAAGGGGTCTTACTTAAAAGTGGGAGAGCGAGTTTTCATATGGACAACCAAAGGACCAGAAGGAACCATTTTAAACTAAAAGAGGAAAAATTTAGATTATATGTCAAGCAGAGGGAAGTGTTACTTAGAGGGCAGTGAGGCACTGGATCACGTTGCCCAAGGAGACTGTGGATATGTCATCCCTGAAAGTGTTCAAGGCCAAGTGCTGGACAGCATTTGTAATCTGATCTAGTGAAACACAGACCTGACCTTGGCAAAGCGGTTGGTGCAAATGATCTTTAAGATCCTTTCCAACTCAAAGCATTCCTTATTCCATAAGAAATTATCAAGAGAGACTTAAAACGTTTACACCAGCTATGACTCAAAGAACAGAAGTCACCAGTTTCAACCACTGAGACACTAAATTTTCACAAACTAGATATTAAAGAATAAATTGTGCAGTATCACTTAGATTGCTAGAAAACACCTGCTAGTACTTTCACTAGGAAGAACTGTCTACTGTTTTCTTTACTGGATTCCTGTAATAGCGCAGTTGGGAATATTTAACCCAGTACAGCTCACTATGGACATATTTACGACTTCCCTGCAGGGATAATCCTCCCATTTAAAAAGTAATTTGGCTTGGTGCTGAAAGAAGTCCCTAAGGGAGAGTGCATTTTAGTTCAGAATTGTTTCTTCAGTCTCTTGGAGATTTATTCAGAGGCATGGTAAATCTACTATTTTTGGTGGCTAAGCTTGAATATATCATTCACAAAGCCGACAAATTAGCTGAACTTTGCTGTGTTTTCCCTTGCTTCCTTGCCAGCTCTTGCCATCCCTTGGCAAATACAGCCTTGTAAACAGCACCTAGAACTGAACAGCACTGACCAATATGCTCCCAACAGCAGCAATCACACTCTTCAGATCTGCAAGTATCAGGAAAAAAACACAAACAAATAGAAGCAACAGTTCACAGGTTTTAGCATGTTTTGCTCTCTTCCTCTTCTTCTATGGATCTCTTGTCTCTGTGTTAAGAGTTATCCAATAGCTGTTGGAAGTGGAATGTTTTACTAGTACTTTAGGTGTCATTAAAAGCTTTACCTGTTGTCTTTCTGTGTTTAGGAGATGTCATCCCTTTGTGACTATTGGTGAAATGTCCCATTCAGTGCCATATAATTTCTATAAAGACATTCTTATCAGCAAAGGCTCTATAGTGACTGATAGCAGGTAACATGTTTCTTGGATGATGTAGAGAACAGATAGGACAAAGTTCATGACCTCCAGTAAACAGGAGTTCAATGCAGATGTTCTTGCAATCTCATTTAGTCTGTTCTCCCTGTCTTTTTTGACCTTAAAAATCAATCAGTCAAGGGGGAAGCCCTATGAATTGTCAGCTAGTTGCACTGCCACTTCAAGAAAGAGCAAAGCCTAGTCATGAGACTAGAGTTAATGCACCTCAATATTGTGTTTTGCCTTCTTTTTGAGATGGCTGTGTGCCATTCTCTTCATCAAAGCCACATCACATCTCAGGAAGTCAAAAGGTGCTGCCAAGTTCAATGTAATTCAGACTTAACAGTCCAGTTCCCTCTAGCATGCAAACTGCTTGGGTGGTATCAGCTTTATTTGATAGAAACCCTATGCAGGAGAACAAAACCAAAAACTGTGAGGAACAGAGAGATTATAGATTGCCCAGTGCCTAAGTGTCCCCACAGGTAACTGCCTAACTTTCCAGTTGTTCTTCCAGTGTTCATCACCAGCTATGTGTCCCTGACCCCAGCTGAAAGTCACAGGGCTTAGTCACAAATTCATACTCAGGAGTCCACAATCTAAAGGCAGGGGAAGAGAGGCACACACTACCTCAGTTAAAGCAAAAAGTCAGAGACTGAACAAGTCCTGAGAACACTTGCATAACAATAAAAATTGACATATATATAAGTGTATACAATACACACATATATATATGTGTGTATATATGTTTCTGTACTCCAAGAACTTGCACTCTTCTTGTACTTGTATCTCATTCTACCTTGAAGACATTGGTTACAATGTGTGAAACAACAGGGAAAGGAAATGTTTGCTTTCTTCTTGCCCCATAACTTCCCAGAAGTGATAGCCCCCACCCCCACCCCTGCATCTTCTCTCCACCACCTGGACCAGCCACTGGAATTGCATGTAAAGGTAACTTGGACCCTGGTCCTGTGCCTGGGAATACAGCATTGGGCGTCCAGACTGTGCTGCTTTATTGAGACTGTCCTGCAGACAAAAGGGACAATCAGAGAAACTGGGCAGGAGCACAGTAATCACCATGCAAATATTTTAACATGGTTTGCTTGCAAGGGTGAGCAGAACTACTTTGTATTATATTTCGCCAGCCTCTGCCTGGGTTTCTAATGCTACTTCTGCCATGGGTGGAACTCAGCATTTCCCATCCAAAACATCTCAGCTGGAGCCCCTCAATCCACATCAAATCCACATCAATCCACATCAAATCCCTCAATCCACATCAAATCCACATCAATCCACATCAAGCGCAACTTCAACAGACTCACCAGCTACTGGACTGATCTAGGACATGGCCTAGAACTGCAGTACAAAGCATTAACAACTCAGCACAAAGACTTTGCTTCTTGTACAGTGTAATACAGAACAGAGAATTTGTTTTCAGAGATTCACGGAAGAGCTGAGTTTGGAAGAGACCTCTGGAGAACATCTGGTCCAATCCTCCCTTCTCCTGAGTTAAATAAAAAAAATTATGCTGAGTTGACAACAGATCACTGAAGACTTCTTCAAAACACCTCACTGAAGCAGCTTCTTAGTCAGGAAGAATGCAGAACAGGTAGGCCATCAGTCTGGAAATGACATTCCATATCCAATGACCAACTTTCAGGCCTGGAAAGACTTTGTTTTGTCCTCCCTATAAAAAAAAAATAAAATTTTCATGCAACAAGAGAGGATTTTAAACAATTGCTTGATCTTGTTCCTCTTACATGTCTTTATCATCTGTGAAACGCTCTTGAGAATCATTTTGGTTTGTACTTTTGAACATGGCTATAATTGCTTCCACAGGAAGACAGCTAATGTTGGTATTGCCAGTACTCCATGACCATGATGAATTGCTCCTCACTCAGGCCAAAGATGTTACTTTTTGAAGATGTTAAGAAACAGCTTATGGAATATGGCAGTGTTTATACTGGGAAGTGTTTCTGGTCACTGGACTGAGCCAAGATCAGTGCCTTGCCTAAGCAATGCTTAGTTCTTCCCCATAAAGAAATCACTTCTAAAAAAATAAAACAGGCTGGGAGGTGGGAAGGGATCTGCTTGGTCCTAAGGCCTTGGGTAGCTAGTAATTATCACAGTATGACAGGCAAGCTTGGCTACAAATCTGATTAGGTTACTCATTATTCAATTCATATTAATATGTTTGGTGTATAGAAAAGTACCCACATGCAATTTCTCAAAGTTCCCTCCTGCCAACACAAGGACCAGCTCCTGTTCCTTTTAGAACACTGTATCAGTTAATTCCACAATTCAAATTCTCAATACTGCGTTGAAAAGTAAAGAAATAAGAAAAAAACAAGCTGTAATTATATTTCTAGCTTTCCAAACAGTGTGAGCACTTTCATAATCACGGCCATTACAAGCTCAGTTTTGCTAAAGAAACTGTTCTTTAACAGTTTAGCACATGCTGCCCTCCTGAGTTTCCCCTCTTACTTAGTAACTTCTTTACTGTCCTGTAATTCTTTGTGTATGATGAGGTGAAGTAACATTTTCTGAGACACTGCCAGGTGCAGATAGCCTCCCACTTCTTCCCAGGCAAACTATCTCCTGACAGATTTTCTTGGAGGCTTCATGCAGCCAGCACTCAGAAGGCAGCATGGTGCAGCAGTACACTGACAGCAGGGGCTTCCCAAGAGTCCCAGATTACTTATTCTAAAAGCTCACCTTTAAGTTAAGTTAATCAAATGCTGTCTCTAAACAAGGCAGATTTTACACAGGCAAACGTAAGATGAACACTGCTGGAAACCAGAAGGGCAGCAAGGCCAGGACACAGCACAGGGTGGAGCAGGCTCCTTCCCCTGTTTGCCCAGTGCAGCAGGAGCAGCAGGGCAGGCGTGGGGCAGCAGCACTGCTCCCCGTGCCCAGAGCCATTCCCACAGCTCATCCAGAGCGGGTCAGGCCACCAGAACTCCTGCAGGCACACCGAAGTGTGGGGAACATTTTTGCATTATAGATGTGAAGGTGGAAAGGATCATGCTGAGGACTGAGAGATTCAGCTGGTGTTCTTCTCCACTGTTTTTTTCCAAATGTGGTCTAAACCTCTCATCTGTACACAGGAGAAAACGCGAAGGAGGAAGGCAGTGATACTGCTTGTGCATATACCACATTCAAAAAAAACCACCTGTTGAACATTTGTGCACTGCATTGAAAATTTTAAAAGGTGCAAAGGCTTAAAACTTTAAAAACCTCCTCACAATAAGCCACTAGAAGAGTTAGTTTTATTTGTTGAGTCAAATGAAACTGCAAACATGATCTCACAGTGTTTTGTTAGCAGACACACAGCATAAATTCTATAATAGAAGAAGGCTCCCTTCACCTATTAGGCTAAAACCCAGCAGGATTCATGGAAGAACTTAAACCCAAACTTACATAAATTACTAAATCAGCTCCTAATTTTTTGACAGAGCAAGAGTAAAAAAAAAAAAAATCTAACAGCTTTTAAAAATAATCTTTATATCAGGATTGACCAGGCACCTAAAACACACGGTTTAAGATCATCAGAATTTATAACTTTGGCAGCAGACTGGACACACCACCACAGCTTGCATGGTGCAGGTCAAGTGCTGTTGTATGCAGACTGCTGTGGTCTTCTTTTTCATTTGTTTGCACATATGAAGATTGTATAGAATATTCTAGATCATATAAATTAGCAACACATAGGACCTTTTATTTTATGCCCAACTAGAATTTGAAGACAAATTAACTATCTAATCACTTGGAAATAAAATTCATTGTGGCAGAGCTGTAGCTACTGCCTATTACCCAAACTCCACAAATTAATATTCTTTCAAGTCTTTGCTCTTCTGTGAACTGTGCAAACAAATCTAGTATAGCATATTTTTTTTTTACTCTGCAAGCTCAGTGCTGTGTGTTCAGATGCATGAGAGATCTCTACCTGATCTCGCATTTAGTTAAACACTAGTCTCAGAAGTACTGTGATAGCTATTTTTCATCTTAATTTAGGGACTAGCAGACAAGAATGTGAAGGAAGGAAAAAGAGAGGAAAAAATAGCAAGAGGTATATCTGATTCTACGCATAAAATTAATATGCCAAGAATAGTTTGGGGCGTATTTTGTTCCAGCACTAGCTCAGTCTCTCTGAGTATGTCATCAGCATCCAAGTCATATCTTTTGGAGCAAGGAGAAGCCCTAGAATTGTGAGCCAATAGCTCTGGGACTAGTGAGAGGCTGTGATGATCCCAGGCAGCTTTGCTGAGCCTGAAAAATGGCATCTGCCAACAATGAGCACCTTCTGACCATAAATCTGGTTCATAATCTTAATGCTATCATTGACAGAAACCTGAGAAGGCTCCTAAAAGAGAGAGTGCTCACATTTCTTCCTCTCTATGCAGACAAAGAGCGCAGGTAAGTCAATGTTTACACTCTAACATCATCAAATCAGACAACTTCTGCTTCTTGAGATTTTATTTGATTTACTTTCATCAGAAACATTCTTTAATACTCTTAAACATGAGAAATTTCCCTTAAAATAATTGCCTCTGATGACACTGATATCTCCCTTGCCACCTGTGGCATCTTTTTGGGAACAAAGGTTTTGGATTCTTGATTTTGACTTTCCCTCACCTTATGCCTGTACCCTCTTCTTTGATTTTTTTTCTCAAACATACACAATACAGCCTTTTCCTAACTCATGACTCTATTGATACATCTACTAGCCCCTCTACATATCCTAGCTAGTACAGTCCTTATTTCATTGAGCTTTCCCTTCTATTTAAAAACCAGTAATTTAAAAAAATCAAAAAAATTAAAAAGGTGCAGTATTTTCTACTGTATCTGAGCATCCCTTCTAAACAGTTCTAGTAATCTTGTAGCTGACAGAAACTACAGCATATGTAATTTCTGCATCTTTACCCATAATTTTAAGGCCAAGAAAAGGACAACAAAGAGGTGTGTCTGGATAAAATTAAACTGCATTGCAAAGCCACTGGGAAGAATGAGCCATTAAATCAGCTTTCCTGTTAATTTTAAGATTCCTACACTGCCATCTGAGATGGATTGCCATATGAAATTTAAAAGGCAGTATTTTTAAATTTTACAAATACCAAACTGTGCTGCAAGAACACCTACAATGCAGAGAAAAAGGACTCTTCCTGTGTGCACTGGCAGTCAGTTTACCAGAACTCTAGAATGGGATGGTCTAAAGACAGTATGGATAACATTTTCTATTTCTATTACCACACAAGAAATCCAGGCTAGCTTTTCTTTTCTTTTTCTCAGTCACTGAGTTTGGAAAATGGAGGCAAATCTGAGCAGTTCACCTGATGCCTGGGGGCAAAATCTGCAAAATATTATATCCTGGGATGAAAGAAATATTATACCATTTTCTGAATCAGTTTGCAAAGGCTTTCACAAAGAAACACTCTTAAAATATCACTTTAAAAAGCTGTGAATATGGACTTAGCTGACTGACCGCACCATGTCTGAGAGATAACAGAAGAATGTAAGGTACTACAAAGTAAGAGGAGTAAGAGGGAAGTTTGTCAGGTGTTTTATATTTTGACCACTGCCCTTGCTAGGCACCTTTTATTATCATTTGGTTGCCTCAAACGTTCACATTTGATGTTGTTATACTTTTGTGCACTGCTTGGCAGATGTGACAAAGAGCTACAAACAAATTAACATCCCAAGCCAATCTGCTGAATGCAAGAGTTGTCCTCTGAGACCAGGTACTCTAAAAGGAGTCTCTCATCCAAGGTCTCCTCAACTATAAGCGAAGACATTGTAATGTTTAACTCCATACGCCCAAGAGGACAATACTGAAGCAATTTCCTTAGGACCCTGAGACACAAATGGAAAACACTATGTCTTTTCTTCCAAAGCATTTTTTCCTGCCGAACTCCAGTAAAACATCCCTAAGCAGGTGAAGCCTGAACTTTAGGAATTCACCAGCTACACATGCTCAAGTGGAGCACCCCTCCATTCCCTGGGGCTCCCACGCAGTCAGCTTACTTTTCTGTAACTCAAGAGAATGGGCAAAGGAATGGGCAAGTGCACCACAAGAAAGCACACAGGCCCATTCAGCTGGCCACAAATATAACCCCTCTGCCAAGTTACCACACCATGGTGCCACTGGCCCGCTCAAGCCCAGAGGTCTGCAAATAACAGCATAGTTTCAGCTTTGTTATGTACAACACTGCTTTACAACATGACTGCCTCAGAAAGTAACTACAGAGAAAAAAAAAACCTTTCTAGGAGGCCTCACAGTCTCTTCCACATATCAGTATTTGTCTTTTACATCCAACTGCATAACAAGGAAAACAGTCTCATTCAAAGATTTTTGTGCATGAGCATTCAAGTCCTGGTGTTCCCAGGATGTCAGCTGCAAGGCCTCATCAGCCACTGGGCAGTGAGTGACACATTCTGAGCCTGCTGTCACCCAGAGTCCACAGCAGGTGTCAGAGCACATCCTCCTCAGACAGTGATGCCCTCATGCCTTTCAGCCCTGTCTTACACCATGCTTTGCTGCTCAGATTCCCACAGAAGTTCTCCAGTCATGTTTAGTTACTGTAGGCCATACTTTCTAGGAATATAAAAATGTCACTTGCTATACACTGAATAAAGAAAAGAAACTACAACAGCTGTAGAGCACAGGATTGATGCCAGAAAAACAGCCTCCTGCTATGAAGTGGCACCAAAACTGGAAGACAATGAGCCAAGAGGCTTTATGAAGGGAAACAGCAGAGAGATGCAGCCAGTGGGAAAACGACCCAGAGAACAACTTTAAATAAAACTATTTATTTTGTCATTGCTGCTACATGGAAATATAGGCAAAGGTGAGCCATGTTTTTAGCCATGAATATGTATCAAAAAGAACAAAAAACACAGCAAAACACCAGAGGTATCAATCTCAATCAACAGACAGAAAATGGGATATACCTGGATGCTATTTTAGCCTGTAGATGAAATAAAAACCAAACAATCAGAACAAACCACCACACTGTGACACAGAAAAGAATTGCAAGCACCACAGTTGGAAGAGTCTTAGCTAGGATTGCAAAATATATCTATCTGCCTCATGACCTGGTCTATAGCTTCACCAACCCACTAACATAAAGACACTTTTTAATTTCATTTTGCAAACAGAAGACAAGTAAAGACACACAGAACAGAGAGAACTCGAGCTGTCAATACCTGTCTTCTACACATCTCTTCTACCATCACTAAAGAGGCAATTTAAAGGCCTGCATGATCAATCAACCTAGACTCCTGTCAAACACCTTGTAATGTCTAGGAATCCAATTTCAGTCAGTTGTTCTTGCATTATTTGCTGCTAACATTCTCCCTGCTTGATTCAACACAGCAGTCAAATAAGCCACTACACAATACAGAGGGCTACAAGAAATTTATGAAACCGGTTATCAAACAGTATTGATGCTATTACATTTCCTAAGTTTCCAGCCTACAGTCCACACCATATCCCCAGATGACATTTATCAGTATAGCTTTAATGACCCATTAGGCCAGTTTAGACTGCTGCAGATCTGGCTGTTAGTGTTAGACTTTAGCATTAATAAGTCAGTGAAAAAGCACAGGTGTTACTATTGATTAACTGAGAAAACAGACAGATTATCTGTCCTTTTTCCAGACTCAGGATACATCTAATTTACACTGGATATGCTTATGTCTTCAAAAGCAATCATTAGTTTAGCTGCTTCATACTAACACTAAGTAAAATACCATAATTTCATAGTATTTTCCTAACCTGTAATTGCATACTATTGACATTCTCTAATTTCAGCTGTTTTCAGTAGTTCAAAAGCTAACTTAAATTCAGTAAAACTTAAAATTAGTAAATGCATTATAAGTACATTTCAAATAATCTGAAAATGGAATATTTTCAGTCTTGCATATGCTCAAAAGAGAAGCCATGTTCTCTGGACATAATGGCAATGAGTGCAGTCCACCTAGACTGACAGTGTTTTGGCTTCACTGTGACACACAGCTTAGAAGTCAAAATATTGTTACCTGTAGTAATTCCACAGCTAGTGATAATGGTAAAGCTGAGGGTATTAGTAAAGCTGATTTTAACAGTGCAGTGATGATGCCAGCACATATTCTTTCATGCTTCCTTTGAATTCTCAAACAACCTACGTGTCACCCTTTTCTTCTGGATAGAGTTTGCCTTTATTACTTAGTCAAGAATATTACAGATCAAACTGCCTTAACATCCTCTTTCTCTCCACCTTTTAGCTCTATGTCATCCTGAATATTTTCAAGTTACTTGTAAGGACTTGCTAACTTCCTAACCAGTTGCGTGAGGATATGAGTGGTCTGCATTGAAGGAGACCCTTTTCTTTAAATCATTAATTAATACTTCAGTAAAATTACACTGGCAGACAGTGTCTCTGTTTGACAGTTGCACCTCACAGCTAAATACATTGGCAGCTGTTCCACAGTGCTGCTAGTGCTGTTTTTCAAGGAGACTTGCACCATGAGCAGAGGCTATTTTTTTTTTTCTACCTTTCCTCCAGTTATAGACATATACATTAATTCATCAATTTGAAAAATTTTGAGTAACAGAGACATTTTGAAAAATAAAGTCCTGTTTACTCATTTTAGGATCGGCTTTACTGAGTAAAATAACAATACAGCAAGCCACTTTCAGTTACCTTAAAGAGGACCAACCGGCGAGAGACCCAGATCTTCACATGTAACTCTGTTTAAAAAGCTTTTCCACAACTTTAACCTCAGTTGGATACAAAACTGCCCACCTACTGGAACATCACTGAAGCTGTGGGGCAGGTGAAACCAAAGTTCCCAGGACCCTTCATCCCTCCAACCCACAGCTGTGATCCACAGGGAGGTATGAAAGACAATTCAGGACATAGCTTTGGTGGAAATCTCTTCATTGCTCAATAGTCATTTCTGCAATACTGAGCTAATAACACACTCTTCCCCATTAAATGTGTCCTAGTACGAAGTGTGACACAGGAACTAGATATTGCTGGATTTTTAGCTGAGGCAGTGTTTGGTGCAAATAGAGAGTCAGTATCTTTACAACATTGTGTCTTCACAATGCCAATCACAGACCATAACAATATCCGCATTGCCCACAACGGTATAGCTGCACTGCCACCCTTCACCCTGCAAACCTGCCCACCACGGGCAGCCAGGCCCCCTCAGCACTGCTGCCAGATCATCCAGCCAAAACCAGCCACCACAGCAGCTGCAGAGCCTGTACTCTGCCCTTACAGGCATACGGTGCTCCAGATGGTGTTCCAAGGACATTCTCCACCCCTCCTGCCCTGCAAGGTCATGAGCTATCAGACACATCCCATATACAACAGAGGAGGCCTTTTTGCAGAAGTTCAGTTTAGTGTTGTGCTCATGAGAATAAACCATTCACTCTTGCATACAGTTAAAATGTTTAGTGTTTTGAAAAGGATGTATAAAAACAATTGCATAGCAAATTGTTTCTCACCTATGAAAACACCTAGACTGTAAATCTTCTGTTATTAGCAATACTGCTGGTGTAGAAACAACAAAAAAAAAGTACCTCTTACCAGAGTTCATGTTTTTAAATTTAAATATATTCATCAAAATTAAAATTTCTAGGAAGTTCCAGAATCTTTCCTACAACTGGCAATCAGCCATTTTTTACATTAGGTTACTGACAAAATTTAATTAACTCTAATTCACAAATTATAATCATTGTCTAGAAAAATTGTGACACATTAGTTATGAAGCAGTTGTGCATCTTTATCAACATGTGGTCACCTTATTATTATAGAATTCACTAAAGCAAAAAAAGTATCTTTTCTCATCATGAATTATGACATCCTGTCTTCCACTTAAATACTCTGGTTTTCTCAAAATCATGTACAAACTACTAGGTAAAAGCATTAAAATCTCTGGAAACAATCAAGATAAAGGAAAAAAAATCACTCCTTTGCAATAGGGATTACAGAGTATTTTTCTCAAGAGGACACAGAAACTAATCATCATTTTTTTGTAAAAACCCTTTTGAATGTATCATTCTTTCTTTCTGTTCCCAAGCACCTTTGAGACCCTGACTTGTGGGATTCTGTCTACTGCTGTGAGTCAATGACATCTGGGCTTCTCCAAATGAGACAGTTTTAAGCTTGGTGGTGTTTAACTACCAACATGCAGTAATACTGTTACTGAGGAAACACAACTTTAAAATTCAAATTAAAGATTTCAACCCTTTATAACAGTGATATAGTTGTTGGTGTTGCTGAAGTTCAGGTCTCATACAGTTCTTCAACATCCACAGTTGATTTCCAAGAATTGTTCCAGGCAGTTTTATTTGAACTCAGTTTTCAAGTGCAAAGTTTGATTCATCTGCTGGATCTGCTAGATGAAATGTAATCTTCCTAAAGCACTACTAACAAAAACCAAACATGGTGCAGGTAAGTGCAAGCCAAAGGAATAATCAGCACAAAACCTTGAGAAGAAAGCCTTTCAAATTGCAAACTATGTTGTCTGAGAAGAGACTGACAATACAATGCCTTCTCACCTGCTGAAGTGCACTTGAAGCATGGGAAGTTCTTGCTCCATGCACTTAGCTATCCAGAAAAGCAGAAGATACATTCCACTTTTTGCTTATTTCATCTTGTATACTCATCTGTGACAAATCTACATTAAATACTAATTGTTTCTTTCTTTCACAAGTCAGCACCCTTTGAAGAACTCCAGAAACAAGGTAGTTCAATTATTTGCATACAAAGAGCCAGATTTCATGGCACTGACTGATTTTCACCAGCCAAGCAGGAGAAGAGAGGGACAAACTCTGGACAGTTAATGACGTACTCAAGGATGACAAGCCAAGTGTGAATGTAAGTGCTAGATATGCCTTTGTGTATGATGCCACATATCAACAGCCCGTAATGAGGGATAGGAGGCAATCTGTGCTGAAATCCACCCCTGCTCCATGCTCCTTTTAGTGGCTGCACACAGGCACATCACCCAAAAGACTCCCCCATCCTGTGCACCAAGAGCAGCTGCAATGGAGGCAGAATCTGGCCCTCAGTGTAGGAGGAAAACGAACAGTGAGCAGAACAGCAGATCCCACCCTCATGGCACCATTTAACGGTTTTGCTGGTATGTGACCTTTTGTTTGCCATCAAATCATCTCCCTAGCATTTAGATCATATGTTTGTCTATTCATCAAATCCCCTGAACATTCAAACCACACACACAAAGCCTGTTTGGATCATTCCTGCGCCTATTATGGCAGCTCAATAACTAAGACAGGAAGCTCCCAGCTGGGTATCAGCAGCAGAGAAACACTGCACAGCCAGAGGGGAAAGGCATGTCGGTAGAGCACTTACATAGGGAGAAAATTAGAGTCTGGAAACTCACCAAAAAGTCATCCCTTTTCTTCTGAGTGTCATAAAAAAAGATGCTCAAAATAATTACTACACTAGTGGTGTTTAAATGTTAATTTGTACAGTACTCTGTGGAGCATACAGTTCTGATTGACATTTTGGCTAGAACAAGAACCTTACTTAGCAATCTCTCTTTGCTGAATTAAAGCATTAATAGAGGCAGTTTGATAAAAATTATGTCACCCTGTTTGAAACCAAGCCAAAGGAAAGACATGCTTTTATGACTTTGCCCCTGCAATTGTATGGTGATATTTAGACCTAGAGACTTTCAGGATGGATTTGAATCCTCACCATTAAAAACTGGAAACTGGGAAATTATTACAAAATTATAGCACAAAAACTGCTTCCACATGGAGAAGTTCTGTGTGCAGGAGCAGCAATTCACTGGGTATTTAATTTCATTACACAGAAGCACACTCACTTAGCTGGCCCATGCTTATCACACCAACTATCCCATCAAGTTACAACCATTTAAAAATGAAGCCTCTTGTCTAAACTGGTACTGGTTATCTAAATTCCTTCTGAGGTGAAAGAGAAAGACCTCTGGTGTCTATTTACCTTGTTCACATATCCATGACTAATATAAGTTAGGATACTTCATTAGTGAAGGTGATTCTTTTTCTTCCTCTTCAAATGAGAAATGAACAGCTCACTTTAGTCAGCTAAAATCAGGTGAGATGTATCCCAGCGTACATATCTCTGCTATTAATGAATGACTCTATAAGGGGAGGGAAATATTATCCCTTTGTTACTAAAGGGCAAATTTTGGTCCTGAGAGGCTCTAAGTTGTACTTTAAAAGAATTTAAAGTCCAAATACACTGAAAGTAAAAGTTTAAAGTCTAAAACTGTAGCCCTGAAGACCCCTCTGTGGCAGACAGGTAATGAATACACAGTCTTACCTCTTTTCTGTCTCACTGAGGTCCAATTATAGCAGTTGCACCTGCACAGGGCAGCTGGAAGAAGTCCTCAAAAAGGAGCATGTCTGCTTTGCTTTAGTTAGGAATTGGAGAAACTTCTACAGAGACATAATGCAGGGATGTTGTTGTTATTGCTGGTCAGGGCTTATGCAGAGCTAAAGTCTTTTCTGCTTTTTGTAGTGCCACAATAGCAGGGACCCAGCATGGGAGGCTGAGGGAGACACAGCCAGGACAGGTGACCCTAACTGACCGAAGAGATGTCCCAGACCATGTGACATCATGCTCAGGATATAGGGTAGTGGGAAGGAAGAAGAGCTGGGGGGAGGTGGAATATTTGGAATGATGGCATTTGTCTTCCCAAGTAACCATTCCATGTGATAGAGCCCTGCATTCCTGGAGTTGGCTGAACACCTGACTGTCTGTGGGAAGTGGTGGATGAATTCTTTGTGTTGCTTTGTTGATATATGCGGGTTTTTCTTTCTCTGATAAACTGTCTTTATCTCTGAGTTTTCCAGCTTTTATTCTTCCAATCCCCTCTCTGATCCTGATTCTGCTGGTGGGGCACCAGAGCGAGCAGTGGTGTGGTTCTTAGTGGCTGCCTGGGACTAAACCATGACAGACTGGAATAAGACTCCAAGTCTGAAACAGTGTTTTCCACTACAGTAATACACAGAAGCATAAAAGATAAATGATGATAGTGTTTTGTGGGACATGCTGACTCAGGTTCAGGAGCAGAGGTAATTACTAAAGGGATGCAGGCAAGAACCAACTCTCCACAGCCACCAGGACTCACCAGATGGGCAGAGGCCAGCTGGCCTCTGCAACCAGGAGTGAGCACCCTGTGTTAGGCGTTGTGAGCAGGAAGATGTGCACAAAGACGAAAGGAGGGATAGCCTAGAGCCTAGCAGAGTTGCTGCTACCTGTAGGGAAAAATGCCCTTCTTCTGCTGTTTGCTGTACATGAGTGGTGTTGGGACAAATGTACGTGGCTTCACACAGCCTAGAGACATCCACTACAACCCCCAAGTGTTCTCTATAAGTTACAAGAGAGACAGAAATCCTGCTGGGAGAAAAGGCATACCACCACTTTCTGTTTGATAAACTAAAATTACGTAAACTGACTTGGTATTTCTCCCACCATGACACAAAAAGAGTGCCTAGATGGTCAGTTCTTGGTGTACTGAGGGAAAGCATTTTTTGGAACACAGTCAGCACAACCAGGCTGGAATACACTCGATATCCAGACAGTAAAACTTTCAGGTTCCACAGACAGAGCTATTCAGACTGCGTATATTCTTAGACAGCAATAGTATTAGTGTCAGGTTGTATTTTTGTATATAGCTTGAGGTCTTGTGCCTCCATTTCAGACCTGGAGAAAGCTTTCTATATCTAAAAGTTAATCTAATTTTTTCCAATTATAGCTGCTGGTTGTCAAAAGTTATTACCTTTCCTACATGCCTGGGACCATCACAGTCATAAGGAAACTACTGCAATATGGGAAGATACTGAATTTGGTGTCTGAATGGAGATTGCCCAAAATGAAGAAAAATGGAGTCACATTATTACTTAGTTCTTGAATTTGCACACCATGCCCAGAAGACCTATACCCCTAAACCTCTAAGTATTACTCATTTTTAACTACTATATACAACTAAATAGAGAACTTCCAACACTGAGAAATCATCTGTTTCACTCAGCCAACTCAACTCCACAGGAAATAACAGAAACAAGAAAAGTGCTCCCGAATACTTGAACATTCATACAACAAAACCAAGCACTACACAGCAAACCCTATTACGCTGCCAAAATAATCTGGCAACAGACAAAACAAGGGGGAAAATATCTCATTAAGATGAAACACCCATTGCCAGCAACAAATTAACCTAGAAACCCTATGAATGCATCATGAAATAACAGTGTCAGAATCAACACCCTTGGACACAAACTTAACGTTAAGTCTTAAAATAGTTCATTAATAAAAGTAGAGTAATAGAAACCCAAACCTCTTAAACCTTATATTTTTTGTTAACTGTAAATTGTTCATTAAGATAATCCCTTTAATGCCTGGTCAATAAGCTCTTAACAATACAGGTAACAACACCCAGCAATCTGTGCTAGAAGTTTACATTTTCCCTCTGCCATGGACATAACCTCTGAACTAAGACTGATCTGATATCAAAGCCTCAATTTTCAGATAGGAAAGAAACAACACAATATATGTGAACAGTCAGGGTACAGAGGTGGCACTTTTTGGGAGGCAGTGCCCCATCTACCCCAGTCACTTCCACCAGCCCTTCCTGTTCACATGCCCAACTTTTTGTGATGTGATATGCTATCAACATCCGAGGGCAGACACAGCCTAACAGGCAGCTCATGGTCCAACAGAAAAGAAATAGATCTATAAATAAAAAGCATTATACATTGGCAAATGTGCTGATATTTCATCTGTGTACATCTTCCCACCTGCACAGCACTGGAAATTAACATTTTCTTAATTTGCTTGAAGAAACACACAGAAGGTCGGCTCGATCTTGTGATTTCTATGGATTATATTACCTGACTTGAACGCCAAACACAATTTGATATTTCCAAATATAGACCTTGCATGTATTTTTCTGAAGTGTCTCAGCAAAGAGCTGGACAAAATTTGATTTGCTTTCTTCCCAAAACTGATTATGCTCAGTGGCTTATACACTCCCTCCCCATCCCTCTCAATTCTCTCAACCTTCTGTTCTGTCTCTCAACCAGCAAAGAAACAAGAGGAAATTAAAACCAACATCAGGTACATTTCAACTGAAGCCTGTAACAGCATTTTCCCACAAATCTATCAGTTATTTCCAAATAATTATTTATTTATGCATTTGTAGCAAAACAGACAATGGTTTATATCACAAAGGGTGCATAAAATGGACAGATAATTGTACAGTTTCTTAATCTGGCTGCATGCCTCCTGCAAAAGGTGGCTTTAGTTTTGCAGAAAACATAATGCAAAGGTACAACGGTGAATTGAAAGGTCAATCTGACCTTCACTTCGACAGGTTTTAGACATTAAAGGTTAATACATCCAAAAGATGCTAGCTCTGTCTCAAAGACGCTTTTCCAAGCACGCTTTTCTGTACAGAAACAATGTTTCTATATAGAATCACAGAACCATTTGCTTTGGAAAAGACTTTTAACATCCCCAAATCCAACAGCATACATTGTTGGTCTCCGAGTCCACCAAAGAGACGCATGAGTACAAGCAAGACTAAAAATAACATTTGAACTGGCTTTAGATAAATTAATGCAAGCCTGTCAGAGGACACGGACACTGATGAACACAGTTCAGCCCGTGGAGCTGCTACAGGACACTATGTCCACACACTATGCTCTCCTCCATCCACTCTGCCAGGGACTGGCATCCCACAGCCACCTGCAGGGTGATGCACCCAGGTGCCTCACCACCCCTGCCTGTTCCCTCCCTGCCGCAGAAGCAGTTTCATTAATGATACATCATAACCTCACTTTTCTTGACTAGGATTCATCTTCATTATAGATGCAATAATTAGTTAACAAGGAGGATCTCTCACTGCTAAAAGACTAAGTTGTAACACAAGAACACAATTGGAACGAACTACATTTCAAAACCTGGGCAGAGCCATATCATCTGTTGTTTAATAGCAACATATATCCAGAGACTTTGCAGCTCTCTGTCACACTGAAGTTTCTGCATTTGCATTTGATACTACAGATACACTTTCCACCCTGCACCTCCTCCCAGAAATATATACCTCTAAAAGAAATGGGAAGAGGGGATCAATTCAAAGACAGGTAGAAATTTACTTCCAGCAAAACTGGAAAATTTTGAATAGAATATTTTTTCTAGGTAGTATTTGTGAACCAGAACTCTGACAAGGACATATTGTAAACTCAAAAAAATCCCAACCCATTCCCGTTCTAAAATAAAAGCAGTGCTATTTAATTACTGCACTCATTTCTCCTCTGGCAAAACCATCAGCTAAGCAAATAAAATATTTTAGTACAGAGCTGTGATTCCTTATGGCTTTGGCCAGGTTGACAAATAAAACTACCATAAACCTCAAAACCTGGGAGGCAAACAGTTATCTCATTAAAGTGCAGCACATTAACTTGCCATCAGCTCTGCTGCGTGCTGTGCTGTGAATAAATTAAATGTGAATTCAGAAGAATTCTGACTGTCTGTGTCTGACAAGCTTTATTACTGTGCATATACCAGCAATCATCTCCCCGGTTCTGCAGGAAAAAAAAAAAAAAAACACAAAAAAACCCATTAAGGATACAAGAGCAAAAGAGTCCAAGTTTGCCTCTTCTGCCAGTGAAGGTTTATAAGCTAAACTTATAATGCCAGAGATAGCCTCACATAAATGCTTTGATGGCAAATGTATAAATGGAACTGATCTTCAGCTGCCAGTGAAGCAGATATTTTGGTGACCTACCATTAGCAGCTTCTCCTTGTGGCCAAACCTACTGAGTCTGTGGTTCATGCAAATGCAATCCAAGCTCTCAAACAGAAATGCAACCTGAGCACAGACTCTGATGGATTTTGGCTCTGTCAGGCACGTGGGAGGTCACTGAATATTATATTTTCCTGGAGCAGTAGGAAACATTTCCTTACCTTCTGAAGATTTTGTCCTTTTGTCTTGTAGTGTTACTTTATCTTGGAGCATGAAGAGGCTCCAATATGTTAGCTGTGTTTAATCCATTTCAATGGGATAACACTTGACCATGAAAAGCAGGTATTAGCATTTCTTTTCCACTATATGTTCTGAAGTTCTATCTCACTAATAAAAATCAGAATTTGTGACCAACTTTATGTATTTTAAAATACAAACATAATAAAATTTAATGCATTTTAATCAGGCAAAAACATCAAACAACCAAAACACAAATGAGGACAGAAGGGAGACAACCATCACTCTAGCAGGCTCAGGTCCCCCCAGACACGACCAGAAATGTGAGTGCTCAAGACTGGAAGCCATTGATCCAGCACAAAGAAGGAATGTGCAACTACACAAGTTTTGTATCTATGCTTACATTGTATTATTCTTCAGATATGCTCAATAATAATGTATTAATATATGATCTCTGGCATGAGCTTTTGAAGACCTTGTGGCTGGTTTAGCTCAATGGGTGCAGCACTACATGGTGACCATCAAAGGGTATGCAACAGCAGAATTTGGGACATTGGTACAACTACAAATGGTAGCACATGGAAATAAAGATTTTGAGTAGGTCCAAAGAAGGGCAACAAAGTGAAGAGTGTAGAGCACAGGTCTTGTTAGGAGTCGCTGAAGCAGTGGAGTGATAATAGCTTGGAGGAGATACAGGGGGGACTTCATTGCTCTCTACAACTCCCTGAAAGGAGGGTGTAGCCAGGTGGGGGTCAGTCTCTTCAAGAAAGGAAGGAGGGAAGGAGGGAAGGAGGGAAGGAGGGAAGGAGGGAAGGAGGGAAGGAGGGAAGGAGGGAAGGAAGGAAGGAAGGAAGGAAGGAAGGAAGGAAGGAAGGAAGGAAGGAGGAAGGAAGGAAGGAAGGAAGGAAGGAAGGAAGGAGGGAAGGAGGGAGGGAGGGAGGGAGGGAGGGAGGGAGGGAGGGAGGGAGGGAGGGAGGGAGGGAGGGAGGGAGGGAGGAGGGAGGGAGGGAGGGAGGGAGGGAGGGAGGGAGGGAGGGAGGAGGGAGGGAGGGAGGGAGGGAGGGAGGGAGGGAGGGAGGGAGGGAGGGAGGGAAGGGAGGAAGGGAGGGAGGGAGGGAGGGAGGAAGGGAGGAAGGTAGGGAGGGAGGGAGGTAGGAAGGGAGGAAGGGAGGAAGGGAGGAAGGGAGGAAGGAAGGAAGGAAGGAAGGAAGGAAGGAAGGAAGGAAGGAAGGAAGGAAGGAAGGAAGGAAGGAAGGAAGGAAGGAAGGAAGGAAGGAAGGAAGGAAGGAAGGAAGGAAGGAAGGAAGGAAGGAAGGGAGAAACGGCCTCAAATTGTGCCAGGGATGGTTTAGATTGGGTATTAGGAAGAATTTCTTCACTGAATGGATTGCAAGCATTGGAGCCAGCTACCCAGGGAAGTAGTGGACCCACCATCCCTGGAGGTATTTAAAGGATGGGCAGATGTGGCATTAAGGGACATGGCTTAATGGTGAATCTGGTAGTTTTAGCTTAAAAGTTCGCTTACTTAAAAGTTCGATAACTATAGAGGTCTTTTAAACTGAAATGAGTCTATGATTTTCTTCTATTACACAAAGCACCTTGGCCTTCAGCAAAATAAGATCCTGTAGCTCCATGCTTACTTAACTTGCAGATGCATTAAACCATATAATGTCAGCAAGTCTCTTGGACAGAAGCACACTGAGTTTCTAGCAGTTTAGACTGATAGGGAATTAAAAATTAACCTTTTACTCATCAATATTTCAATGCCCTATTAGATTCCATTCAGTAGAGAATGTCCTTAGCACATGTCCTTACAAAACTATCACAGCAAAGTTAAAGAGGATGACAAGCATTTAACTGAACAAATTAGAAGGGCACAGAATTTGCCTAAAGCATCAAAAGATACATCTGGTTTCACTGCTAAAAGTTGCTTCAGATGACGTAAGTTAGTCCACAGATAAAATCTGTGCATTCCGTAGAAGGTTCGGTCTGATGTTGGTCAGAAGTCCTGAAGGAGCTCACCCTGCCATGCTGACCACAGAGATGGTACTTTCCCAGGGGATGTTTTAGCTACTAAGGAGGCTTGGAGGCAGAGAAATGGCATTTGATCTGTGGCCCTAAATCCTATTGTTTCGTCACTAGAGACAAAGCATCAGCTCCAAGTCACTCATAGGAACATGTCTCTGACAGCATTGCTGAGCTGAAGTGTAATCTTGCAAAAAGGTAAACTCAAAGTGTGGGGATGCTCTAAGTGCCTGGTACCCACCTGCAGCAGGAAAGTGGGTTGTACTTTTCACATAAAGAACTTCTGAAGCCCTCCCACAGCAAAACACAATTCCCACATCTAGCTTTTTTTCCAATACCAGATTTCTCCAGCCAAATCAGACAGGTGTTGGGGGGGGGGGGGGGGGGGAACCTGAGAGAAAGGAAATAACTATAATCTACCTTTCAAATGAGAGTTGTTCAGAAGCTATGTGATCTGGTGATTTAAATTAACTTCTCTGGCATTTACAAGTGGTGAAGAGGTCAAGATGTGAAATATCTAGTAAATAATTTGCCTTGAGAAACATGCTGCTTTTTTCTGCCAAACAGTAAAGGAATCACTATAACATACCTGAGCAGACACAACTTACATGTTCTCTGAGAGGTTCCACATGCGTTCTTGCTCAACTGCATCTGCACTACCTGATGTAGGGCACCCATGTGTGCCAAACAGACAGAAAACAGAGGAATAGAGGATTGCAGAAAACAGTGGCAATATTTACTCTGAAAAATGACTGTTGAGCTTTTCAGGGTTTCCTACAAAGACATAAAAACTTTCTAAACAAGTCCTCCTTTTCTGACTTGCTCATCTATCACTTGATTTGTCCCATATTTTGTGTAGCTTGCAAAATAAAGTTTAATTTCATCCCTTATGAACTTTCAACAGGGAGTTGTCACCTGAAGGAAAAAACCCACAGAAAAATATATGTGCACTTATGCAAACACACTCATACACACATAAATATTGGAATAATGCAATGATTAATATACATCCAAATTATTATATCTACTAATCAAGTGATTACTTTACATCATGAGAAAGTCTCCTGGGGAGGAAAAGTTTTGTCTTGTCTTCAAAAAGGAAGATTTTGAAACAGTCAGGATTTGGGCCAGGAAGTTTTTCAGTTCCTGAGATTTCCACTCTCTCTCATTCAATCCCAAAAAGCCCAGCAGCTAGTCCAACACCAAGTGTGGCTCGTTATCCTGTCTGGCTTTGGAGTGAGGCTTTTCTATTTATTTGTTTGTGTGTTTGTGGAGTTTTTGTGGTTTTTGATTTGTTTTGCTGTCTATTGGTGTTTTACAAAGAAATAAAAATTTTACTAAAATTACCCTTGTGTAGAACTTAGGTTTTGTCCTGGGTTGTAGTTTAGGATGTATTCTATCACCACCTTCAGTTAATGGCCCATCAATGCCTTTTGCATGACTCAGAGATAAGTCCCTCCGGGAGTTATCTCTCTTTAATGGGCCATCAAGGCCCTCTTCCATGACTCATCATCCCATTGTGAGATGCTCCGCCCACGGGGAGGAGTCAAGCATTCTCACCTGGATATAAACTGGGATTTGGGACAGTAGAAGCAGCCCTCACCTACTAGATTCCCAGAGGAACAGAGCTACCAGACCTTTCTATGAGATCACTGCTTCAGGAAGACCACCTCGTCTAGACTGCTTCCATCACCCTGATCAGGTTATATTCTGACTCTGTCAGTGATTTTTCTTTTTGTATTTATTTTATTTTATTTTATTTTACTTTCCTTTTCTTCTCATTAAATATTATTTCTGACTTAGAGCCTCTCACTTGGTTTGTTTTCAAACCACAACAAGTTTGCTAAGCCACAGGCAGTGTCTGCCCTGGACATCTTACAATCTACAAGGAGAAGAGACGAACAGAAAGGAAAAAAAAAAAAAGTGCAAAGGAAGAGAAAGAAAAGTACTGGTAGCAGTCAAAATGGAGAGAAATTTGAAATCCCTGTTCATGTTAATGTGGTTTGCCCTCCTGTAACCCACACAGGAAGAGTAACCCTCCTTAGCTCTCCTACAGAGAGGGATGCTAATGAGAACCTGACTCGAAGTAAGATCATGCTCATCTCTGGCAAGCGTTTGCTTACGAAGACGCCCCTGCTTATTGCAGTGGGTTTGGATGAGATCAGCTTTCAAGGTCCCTTCCAAATCAAACTATGCTCTGACTCTACAATTCTAAGCAGCTGCAAAAATTCAGCAAGATTTAAAATAACATTTAATACTCCTTTCAGCATATGCAAGGCCCATGCCCAAGTCCAGTGCAGATCTTTGATCTCCAAGCTCTGAAGTAGAACACCCAAGTGAGAATACTCAAGTTTGCACAGAGGGCAGAGGGGCAAGTTGATCCAGTGAGCCCATTTTTAACAGTGTGCTTCACAGAGCTAACTTCTGCAGTTCAAGAAAGAAGCCCTAGTGACTGAAGCATTTTTTGTAGTAAAAGTGAGTGAGTTGTCTTGAAGCCCAGATATGACTGATACTAGTCCCTTCACTAAGGACTAAGTTAGTCCTTTCACTCTCCTTTCACTAAGGAGATAAGTTAGCTTAAAAGCTCTGCATTCAGCTGGTTCCAATATTCGATGAAGAGAAGTATAATCTTTCTAGTGGTTTTAATAATCACCTCTCACATCTGTGGCACAGCTGGTGCCTGACATAACGGTAAGGACACTATTTACCTACTCCAATGTATCAATTAAGTAGTGTTGAACTCTGAGAAGAAAAAACGTTCTGTGTTTTAACCTCTTTACCCTGAAGAGCTGTACACAGAGGATAATTAATTGAGCAGATCACTATAGGTTAAAGCCTAACTCAACAGCTGTAAAAAGCCATGAATGAATAAATTACATATACACACATGTATGTAAATGTAGATAGATATAGATAATATAGATGATATAGAGGTAGAGATAGATACAGAGAGAGAGATACATACACAAAAATTAAAAAAAAAATTCTTCCTACATGTATATGTATTTATATACATATATATATACACACACACATATATATATATGAATTACAAAGTTTGCAAGATCCCTTTGAATATAAAGAGTACCCCTGCAACATGTACAAAAGGCAGGGATGGATCCTTGCCATCATATGTTACATCCTAATCCCACTCACTGTTCTTTCCAGGAATTAAAGAACACATGGTGAAATCAGCAACACATCCTGACTGAGACAGACAGTAGCCTGCCCTGCATTAGGGAAGAGGGAAGCACCCTGAACATGGTCATAGAATGGGGTAACTATCAAAACGTCTTGAAAACATAAAAAATTTCTTGGCCACAGGTGACCCTACATGTATTTACTTAAGATTCAAATGGGTCAGCTTAGGGCAACACGTACATGGACCTCAGCAGTAACCTAATTCTGACTTATTGAGAGCATGGTTTCATGATATCCACATGCATTTAGAAATTCAAATTTGAACTTTTACCAGTTCCCATTAAAGTAAAATCATATATACATGTTACCTGAGCAAGCCAGCCAAAATCCCAAAGAGCACTTGTTAAATAAGTCAAGTATTACAGAAAAATATTTGCATTCTGTTAATTTTCACTCAATAGTAAGCATGTGAAAGCCTTAAAATATACATAGATATTTGTTTCTTCTGAGATCAGTGCAAGTCATAATCAAGGAATTAAAAATATTTTCATTAACTTTACTCTTCTGCTGACCACCTACCAAAACAGTTCCCTGTCTTTATATGGCTTGTATGTTTTTATTCATTATGTTAAAACTCAGCTGTTCACACTCCAAGCATAGGATCCACTATTCAGATTATGTATCTTAGTCCACAGTTTGCTTTGAAACAGTGAATTTGGCTGAGACTAATAGTTCAGTAATAGGCTGAACTTTGCAGCCTATTTATCAGTTAGATTCATCAATTTATTGTCCTATGAGTATTGGTGAGTAAACTCCCAGAAATTGTTTTCCCACGCATAACTGCTTTGTGTAAGGTTATGCAAGTGTTCAGGGAAGTTCATTTGGTCAGTGCATTCAAGAAGGACCTTTCTGTAATTTTAATTTACTACCTCCCAAATGTTTTTAAGCCACTAAACCAGGGTCACAGCCACACTGCACCTTATTCGCATTCTGACTTTTCCTGGTCTGAGCACATGGGTAAGCATTTAGAGCTTAAGCTTCTATAAAACATCCTGAGAACAAAGCCCAACCTAAGCAATTCTGATGACGAAAGGATCATACTTTACATAGAAAAACTGACTATAAAATATTGAAACACATTGAAAATAATGTGTCTCCTCAGTGCTATACCTTGTTCTGTCTAACCAAATCTACCCCACTGTAGATTATGTTTATAAATTCATTCTAAACAGTTCATGTTTGACATCTTACTCTGTGCAGGGAATGTAAAAATCCAAAGAAAAACCCTTATCAAACATTACATTTTCTTCCAAAAAAAGATTAAAAGATAAAATACCAAATTCCAAGGCTACAAAGTAAGAGTTTGATTTTTAAGATATTGAAGATGAAAAATATCACAACTAATTTGGAAAGTCATTAAGAGTAAGGAAAACAAAAATTCTACAAGTCAATGTGATTACACTATCTGTTACGTAAAGTAAATAATTAAGTTTAATAACTATGAAGGGAAGAAATAAAGTAAGAAAAAAATTTATAGAAATTCTAAAAAATTGTAAGAAATCATTGAAGCCATGTTTAAATGTCCTTGATTAACTGTGCCACAACTACTGTTGCTGTTCAGTCTGGAGAGCAATATTGTACCAGCCCACATAATCTCTATATAATGTCTAAGTGAACATTTTCAGATATCGCTGCCTACTTCTGACTCCTAAAAACCAAACTTCTGCTCCTAGAAGCCAAAAAAATGATTCAGTGCTTCAGGGCATGTACAGGTGAAGTAATCATTTAATCATCCAGGTGATAC
Organism: Sylvia atricapilla; assembly: GCF_009819655.1. Classification (NCBI taxonomy): domain Eukaryota; kingdom Metazoa; phylum Chordata; class Aves; order Passeriformes; family Sylviidae; genus Sylvia; species Sylvia atricapilla. The sequence goes on from NC_089174.1 coordinate 72,132,884, forward strand.
TCTTCCTGAAGCAGACAGCAAAATTGTCATTCTGGTGAAATGTGCTTTCATAACCTTGTCAGAAGTAGCCTCTGTCTCTTGAAGAATTTTTTAAATATTTATTTATTTAATAAATAGTTGTGATAATGGTTTGGTTTCTGACAAAGATCTCTGCAAATTGGTGAGACTTTCCTGGTCATGCAGGTAACAGAAAAAGACTTATCTTTGTTATACCTAAATTAACAAGACGTGTCCATTTCATAAAATATTTCCTATATTATTTAAGTAATTCAGAAATAACAACTTTTTATGTGTGTTCAACTATCAATCTACATTTACACGTTCTATTGTTCAAGAGTGTCTAAAAGGTAGTATTTTAGAGGAAGAAAGTAACTTTACATGGTTGGTTTACAGAACAGAGAAACCCAAGAGGATTAACAGACAATATAAATTCACACCAAAATCATATTAGAATAGGCTGTTGAACAAATACAGACTGCAACAGCTAGCACCACAAGAGAAGTGGCTTTAAAATTCTGGAGGCTTGAATATACTTTAATCCTTGAATATTTCCAGCTCATCTTGGCTCTTTTCCAGGAGTTTCCATCCCACAACTCCTGTTTCTGATCTAAGTCCATAATCCAAAAGCTGAAATATGTAACGTAAGCAGGTAAAAATGAAATTTACAAAAAATAAATGTTATTTCAGAGATCACAGAAAGGTAAGCTTTTAACAAGAAATCTTAGTATGTGTAGTTTCAGTACAGTATTCTGTACAGGGGCATTCAGCTCCCCACAAATGAATCCTTTACAAGAAATACACTATTCATAAAATGACCCAGACATAAGTTAGAAAACCCTCAAGGCATGGAAAAACTCACAGAATAAAAATGCTTAGAGGTTGACCTGAGAGGCTTTCTGAACTGGATTGACATTTTTCATGGTTCTGAAAAAGCATGCGTCTCTCCATTCAGCAGCACGAAAAGACTTAGAAGTGTTTCAGTGAAACAAAAGCAAAGTTTATGCGCATTCAAGTGGCTGGCATAACTGCAAGAGCATGCGAAACAGCTAGCAGGTCTGTTCCTGCTCTTCCCTGTAACTCTGCATATGGTCACTTCTGGAGAGCAAGACAATGGGGAGTGCTGCTATGTACATGTCACTTTAAACATAACATCTCAGTTTGAAATACATACTTTGGGTTTGATATAGCTTGCAGTTACTGAAATAATACACCTTCAATGACTGAAGTAAAACTTCATTTTTTAATGAGAGAATGCCTACATTCCATCCCAAATGGAGTATTCCTTTTTTGCTGTCTTTCATCAGCTGGGGATAAAGAAATGCTACTTGTTACTTTCCAAGTTCTTTCCCCCGTAATACAGCATTTACTGGAAAATAACAGTATGGACAACAACAGTAAAGGCATTTCAGATCAAGGTTTCTTTACCTCTAAGGCCACAACAGGTAAAGGTTATTGATGCTGGACTGTTGCCTTGCATGGAAGAAATCAGTTCAAGCCATGGAATAATTCAATTTAATAGACTTTACAGCAACTCTGAAACCTCATACTAAGATGGAGTTCTTTTTCTGGAAAGAACTCTGATCTCCCTTGTAACAGATTTCTCAATCTATCAGTTGTTCTCCTTGGTAAAAGCATGCAGTTTAATTTCAAGCTGAATATATATGGAGAAAAATGACATTTATATTTCACTTCTTGACTACCCCCAGAGTATGCTGTTATAGTTATAATCCTACCAGAAAGCCATTCTGAAAAATCATTGCTCATATTCTTTAATCAGACTCAGAAACATTTTCATACCCTGTAGGAAAAGACAGCTCCATCAAAAATATGACTCTCACAGGGTCTCTAACACCAACTTTCTTCATGGTAGCAAATGGTCTCTTCAGAATTTCATAATTTCCAGTAGCAGAATAAAATGTGTCATTAAAAGCTTTAAAAGGACAGCTCATGGAATAACTTACAGGAGATCATCTTCAACTGACACCCAAGGATACAAAGACTGAAATGTACAGACAGGGCAAAGATCTCAGCATCTTCTCCTGGTATTGCTAGCTTCCTCCTCTTCCCTTTAGCTGGGATAAGCAATTCCTCATCATTCACCCCTCTTGAGGCTTTGAAATTCAACTTTGACTATACTAAACAGCAATACCCTCTTTGTAGGCAACCAGAGAAGTAATTATGGAGCACAGCATAGACAAAACCATACTTTTATACAGAATGATACTGTCACATACCTGAACCTCAAACACACTTTGAAAGGTATAATGCCTTTATGAGGGTAAAAAGAGGATTGCATTAAGGGTGGAAGGACTGTTCAAGCAAAATGAACAGAGTAACAAATACTGTGGTAATTGTGGGGTTTTGGCTTGGTTCTTTCTTTCCTTTGCAGACACAGGGACAGCTCAGAAAGTCAGCATCACTACCTAAAAAAGAAGATGATAATCTGGTATCATGTGGACTCCCCAATAGGTACCCCAGCATTATAACACACATATTCAGAAACTGTGCAAATAGAAAGTAAAAGGAATTATTTTTCAGTACATATTACAAGAAAAGCTTCAGAGAGGAAGACAGTAGTATTTTTTTCCACATCACCAGACCTTTCATTTGTCTTCATCTTACGGAAGTATTTCTACAAGACAAGACGTGACTAGCACCCCAGAACACACATGGAGAGATCAAATTTTCTGTCTGGATCTTGCAGAGGTTAAGGATGAAATGCTGCCAGAGAACAACAACAGTGTAGGCAGTACCCAAAAATAATAGTTGAACCAGTCTAGCCGAAATCTGATGTGAAGTGAGCTACAGACAATGGCTAGGGAACTGCCCTGATACAGTATGTGGTCAGGTGTGTCCCATGGGTCAGGGACAGCTAACCTCAAAGTACCATTGTATATTGAAAAGTAGTATTACTTTTAATTGTTAATATATTTTCTTGTGTCCTTCCTGCTTTACATTTTCTTCTAGGATAGAATGTGCTTTGACTCCAGCAAATAACTAAAACATAAATTTACTTCTCACCTGAGTTACACCAATTACTAAGTAAGGCCCAGCTGGAGGTTGTCATCCTCCAGTTAAGGAGAGGTTTCTTATACTGTAAACAGTCCTATCAGCAGGCTGGTTCATGTAAAATACCTCATTGGTAAGAGAAGATCCAGAATTTCCTGCTTGGTAAGTAGTGACTTCTGCACAATCATCAGGCTGTAATTCAATTGGTTCAGACTCTGCCACACACACAGCAACCTAGACACAGGCTCCAAGGTCACAGATGCTGGCTCTTTACCAGACAGAGATATTCATCACAAAACATCACTGTAAAAGAGCACTGCATTTTGAAAGAACTTAAGATGCCCCCTGCAGAGAAGAGCTCAGGGAGCAAGTCAAGTCATGTGAAAAAATTCAGTCTTCCACTGCCTGCCCAGGCTTTTCATATGGCATGGGAAAACCATTTACCAAGGCATTCACATCAAGTTAAGGCAGCATCAAGTTTTATACAGCAACACTTGTGGTAAGTCACCTGTAGAACAGATTAGCAGCAAACTGTCTAAATTTACAATACCCTTCCAAATTTGTCCCTGATGAAAAAACATCTTATTTGCTACTCTCTAAACTATTTCTTCTAAATGCTTTCTGCCAGAAGGTAATCGCAATTCAAGAGAAATCAACAAGGCATGGATGAACATTTTTCATCTCTTAAGAAGTTTCTGGAAGTGTTTTGTGGAGAGTTCCCTTATGAGTAAACCTCACCCACATGGTGACAACCTGCAGCAGACAGGTACATCAGCTGCAACAGACGATGACTAGCACTCCTGGAATCCATCTGAGGTTATCCACATGGAGTGTAACATGGGATTCTTAGGGATGGTCCTGTGCAGGGCTTGTGAGTTCTTTCCAACTCAGCTTATTAAGAGAATATTGCATCTCATTTGCAGCCACACCAGACCCACCTCCTCCTCTTTAACAATCATGGTTCAGAGCACAGCAGTGGTGATTTCTTACCAGCTACCTAACCTGTCATAATCCCAGCCTCTGCCACCCTCCAAGTCTCTTCCTGAACGTTTTAAATCCCACTTCTAAAAGGAAATCTGACTTTCAGTTTATTTTATCCAAATCAAGTCGATTTCTCTGTGATGCAATACAGGCCACCTTTCATGTGCTCCTTTACCTTGGTATTACTTGTATATTTCAACAAGAAATGAGCTTGTTCTCAGCTAGGGTGTTATGAAAAAGTATTAAAGGAAACAGGACACAAATACTGCAGCAATGAAGAGTACCCTGTTCAGCACCCAGTTTTACCAGTTCAGGGCTGCTTTCACTAGCAAGACATTCGCATTGACTGTATGCAAACACTGCTACCAAGATTTATTTTGGATTATTTAGCAAGTATCATACACAACAGGACAACTGTAAAGAAGTTTTAACCTGTTGCCTTGACAAAGTCATTAATCAGCCTCACTCTTCATCCCCAAAAAAATTCCTTTAAGCCTATTTTTCTGAAGTCATCATGAATTCACTGCCAAGAAGAGCAGCAGGAAGTGTGTAACAGCAGGCATAGGCCTACTGGCAAACATCCTGTTAGAGCTTCAGTAATTTGATATTTTGATGGAAATTAAAGCTATAAAAAATTTAAAGCTATAAAAATTTTTGTCAACAGTTTTCACTTTAAACATCCTAGCTTGGCACTCAAGAAATATTTCAATACTGCAACATTGCTTAAATGCATCACCAAATTGTCAGAACACAGTCTCATTCTGCTGTGAGCTTGCAGAAACCTTTTACCTGCATGGTTTATCACTCACTTTACTAAAACTCCACAGCAAATTCTCTCCCACTCACATATTTTTAAGTAAGGCCTAGGCTGCAATGGTATATAGAGAGTTCTCTCCAAGCAGGGGTCTTGAGCACAACATTTACTAGATAGGGCTATCGCAGCAATGCATATTTTCAGAACACACAGAGGAACAGCAGAAGTAAAATTGTCTTTTCAGATCTTACAAAAAACTTAGCAGCTGGTGAAATGCCTGGGTATATACTGTTATTTAGCAGCAAAATGTGGGCCTTGTTACCGTAAATTTCACTTATTTTCCCCCAACAGCAGTGTAATTAATACCTGTGTCCCCTCTTTCTGAGCACACATTTTCCTTAACTTTTGCTGAAGTCTTCAAAGCAAAATAAGCCAACAAAAGACTCCTGGGATACGCTCTAGATGCTTTCTGAAGCAAGATTTTGCAAAGTAATGGAGTTAAATCTGGAACTGCTCACCCTCCACAATCTCTAGGCAGAGATTTAGGCTAGTAACTTAAAGGGCTCATCTGCACCCCTGCAGCCTTCAGATTTTTTTTTTTTTTTCACTTTATTCACTCTCTCTTGTATAATTTTGGGAGCATGAATGGAACTACTGGTTCCTTCTTACTTTCAGGCAATGCTTATGAGGCTTCCAAGTGTTCACCTTGCCTCTCTCCCCACGACAATACATTAAAGACTACATTAAAGGTTACTTGCTCAGTAACCTTCACAGCAGGAAGGAATCCCACACTTTGGTTCTTTGCACAGGTGAAGGATGCAGATAAAACGAGCTTTTTGTGGTTCCCAGACCAAAAGGGGAAGAAGTGCTGCCAGATGCTGCTAGAAGACAGCCAGTGCAGAATTATATGCAAGCACTGTCGAAGCAGTGCTTGCATATAATTCCAAGATAGCACATGCAACCCCTAATGTAACCCAGAATGTGCCGCTAACTGGCCTCCCTTGCTCTGCAAAGCTTGCAAACCTCCCATTTAGCTGGAGCTGCTGCAACCCTTTATTTGATTTTTAAGTGAGGCCAGAAACCTTATCTCCTGCAGCTCACGCTCTCATCCATGGAGATCTGCCAAACCACTTACAGTCTGGTCTCACCTCTGACGGGTCCCTCTTTTCAGAGACAACTTCATAAGTGGGTGATGCAATGCAGTGCTCCACACGCCATCACATTTGATGCACTTGTTGCTTTCCTGTGAAAAACATTTCCTTTCCTTGCTGGTATGACGTGGTGCAAAGCACATAAATCTCATGTACAAGACATAAAAACCTGATGTGTCTGCTGTCATGAGAAGCTTTGTATACTCTCTTTCTCCTCTAGGATTATGAAAATGCATGGTTTAAAGGTCAAGTCACTAAATTAAGATCTGTAAAACACAGGTTCATTTTCTATTCCTGCCTCAGCATCCCCTATTTTAATCAAGTAATTTAGTTTTCCTGTCAACAAAACATGGAAAACATCCTGTCATAATAGAGAAAATTAATCCTTTATAATTTGTGTTTAATTATGGAGGCTATGGAAATGGTTAAACATGCACACAATTCCCATGCTCTGACCATTTCCTTCAGAAAAGCTTTATTCTTTGGCTTAAACATCAGCAAAACCAGAAATCAGAAGCCCTGTCCTAGACCAGCCCCACCACCAGCCACCAGTGTTTTTACATGCTGGTAGAGAGCTGTATCTACTTGGCAGGACTAATGCCAAAGTCACCATGTCTGGTCACTTGCAGCGTGATGTCTCAAGGATCTCCAGCTCCACTACTCTTCTCAGTGCCCAGTCCAGATATCAAAAACTCCATAAATCCTTACCTTCAATGAAATACAGAAATCCATGCAGTGTTTTTGACTGTTACTCTTCTGTTCTCCCCAGCATAATTTAAACTATCTATTTTCAAGCCATCACACAGCAATGCAACATGAAAATGCAGCCTAGATCAGAGACCAAAGGAAGAGGACTGGTCTTTTGGAAGAAGCTGTTCAAAAGAGGTGTGTTGAGCCTTGGTGTTCCAGGGCTTCAGAAAACAGAGCAATACTCTTGTTATGGAAGCAGCTGTACACAGCCTCAAATAACGCAAATTTTAAAGCCCTTTCTTGAATAATATTTTCTGTTTCAATGTTTATCTCAATTTCATAGTACTTCCAGGAAAAAATCACTACATCTGCACTGGGGGACAAACCCTAGAAATTTCAACCTTTACTTACCCTTGTTCCAAGAGTTCTCCAGATTTCAATTACATCAGTATCTTTAAAGATATGCTAGGACTTTGAAAATAAGCTAGCTTGTTTTTGAAATACTTTGATCTCAATATGAAAGCATATTATTACAAATAAATGTCAATACAATGCATTTTCTACAGTAAAGAGCAAGTCTGTGAAAGGCCTGCTACCTCAAACACCATTAGAATACAGATAAAACCCAAAATATTACTTAGTGCTATTTCAGCTTCAAAATAATCAATTAGACTATATGCTATTTCCTCCTCTTCTGTACATAAGGGTCTGATCTAGCACCATTAGTCATCACATTAGTGTATGTGTCAGATGATTGCAATGCAATAGGTAAAATCCCCAAACCTGCTTTTCTCTTTTTGTTCCCTGATTTATATTTAGGTCATATGCAAAAACAATGGAATTTTTAGATAAAACTGAACCATAGATCTTGTGATTTTTTTTACTCTGAAGATAGATTATTTTTTCTTTAATGTAGCTATTTAATAATGGTTCACTTAAAGACCATAAGCCAGTACTTTTCTTTCTTACAAATGCACTACATTGGGTATTTTAGAGGGCCATATTTAAGCTCATCATCTAGTCAGCATTGCTTTCCTCAGCTTTTTAGAGCAATTTATTCATCAAGAGCTAACTGAGGCAGGCTCAGTTCCACCCTGCATAGTGCACAATGTAAACATACAGTTACTGCTCTGATTTAGTGACATTTCATACAGATCTGCATTTACACATGGTATAAGGCAGTGGAAAAGCAGATTCGGTTAGATTCATGTTAAAATTTCTCCTCTCAGTGAGTGAATCCTGTTTTCCAATAAACTGCTGAAAACTAATCCAAAGGCGAAAAAAGCACCCAAACCACGAATTGAGTAGAACTTATGAAAAATAGTTCACTTTAAATATGGTAGTTCCCTTCTCTCCTCCTGGTTCTTTCGTGGTTTGCCTGCAAGTTGTTGTGAATTTTTAAAATACATTACTTTGTTTAACATAGTAACTTGTAAGCACTGTTTTAATCTAGCAGGCAGAAAAACAGGCATGTTATCCTATCCCCACTTACTTCCAAATGTCATTTCCAATTAGAATACTTCTCCATAATCTGTTGGTTTTACATATCGTCTATTTCTGGCCTATATCCCACACTTAAGACAGAGCTGAAGTAACAACTGATAAAAGTGAGATGTAAAAGAGATTGCATTTTGGTTCTTGGCTTCTGTGTTGCAAGAACATGCTCTTGTAGACAAGAGCAATTTCAAAATGAAAAGGTATTATCTCTCACTTGACTTGGAGAAGCTGCATTCAAGGAATTTAATTTGTTTATCAGCAATTCTGACTACCTTTTGAAATATTAAACCAATTAATAAAACAAAGAAAAATTCCAACAAAACACCGTCATCTTCCTTCTCTGTGGGAAAAGTCAAGGTAATTCACAGCCTAGGATAGATGGCTTCAAGATTAAGAAACCTTATCTCTCAGCACATCCAGGAGAACCATGCAGAATATAAAGGTAAAATCCACTTCTGAAAAACTACACAGGCCAGAAGAGTAAAGGGATATGTGTAGGGGGGAATATCCCTTTATTCTTACCTTGCCCTTGAGCCTTTTCCATGGTACAGATCAGAGATGACACCAGAGCCAAGGCACTAAACTAACTGCATCTTTGATCTCCCTTCAGCACAGCACTTCTCCCCCTGGCCCTAGACCTCCACCTTCACTTAGTTTAACCGTTTCAATTTAATCCTCATTCTGTTTATTTATCCAGATACAAACAGGGCTCTCCTGCAAAACTTAAGTCGCTTTTCAATAGATTTTCAAGAGATTACTTTTGGTTTTGTGAAGGATGCAGCCTCAAAAGAAACAGTAAGAATTCTGTGATGTATGAAGCACATTAATAAGCAGCTAGGAATTGCAATCCCAACATGGACCAGATCACCCAACCTTACAGTGACTTGTTCTGAACCCTGCAGGGCAGGAGGATGTAACAGGGCCAAATATATAGTGGCACAAAACCCAACCATTTCTGTGTGGTACCATCACCACCAGATCACTCTAATCTCTTAAAGAAGTCAGTGTTGGTTTTATTGGTTCAAACACTGTTTCCATCAAGGAGACTCTGAAGCATTGCTAGCTAGTTCATTAAAACTGGTCTAAGAAATCCCAGTTTTCTCCATATTCCATGCTGCGATTTCTAAAGGAAATCTTGCCTCATGCACTCCAGAAACAACAGTATTCATCTGTACATGTGCTGTTCATGTCCTTCACAGTGTCCCTTGGCTTGTTTCCCCTATAATACAGCTACATCCAAAAATTACTGAAGCTGGCTTGTTTTCTCCTTATTTATTGTCATCTTATAAGATGTTTCTGAAAACACTCACTCAGCACATGCACTAAATAACACTTGACTGAAGGCATGAGTCCAGCTCCCTCTCACAGCAAGAGCCTGTACTAGATAAGCCTTGAAGCCTGCCTAGACATGTTTTCCCCATTCCCATCCTGGACAGCACCTGTTTTGAGGTTATCTCTCCCACTTGAAAGAACAACAGCTGTCAATTTTGTACCAGAAGCAGAGGAAGACAGACTCCAACTAAGCAATGCTTTGCAGATTACAGTTCATCAAAACTGAGTATTTCTTTACCACTGGCAAAGTTTCACTTCAGCCAAAGAAATGGTGAGAGAACTATACAAGGTGGGGGGAAAGTTAAATAAACTAACACAGAAACATGGCCCAAAGCAGACAATGCCAGGTTTGGATTGGCATGGTCTAAGTGCCCTCAATTTAAACACACAGATTTTCTATACTGATGCAACCCCCTAAAAGTGCTTCTTTTAGTGCAATGAGGATGCAGATGAATACAAAGACATCATCTGCAACTCAGTGTCCAAGCTATAGATCTTTGTAACTTCCAGTCAATATCCTCCTCCCCCTTTTTGCAGCTTAGGTTAACTGAGGAATTTCTGTTCAAAACCAGCTTCATCCAGCCTGTTCACCCCAGTGAATGAATTACTCCTATTATGCTGCCATGCGGAGTGCCAACACAATCTTCATTGCTTTCCAGCAATGGAAAAAGCAACAGACAGGTCCCTCCTGCAGCAGCTTCAAAGTGCTGCAGGACCACAAAGTGGTCTCCTGATCTGTCCACCACACACAGATGAGCACCTTTGGAGATGCAGGCACTTCAAGTCTGAGGGAATCCATCCACATGTCTCACATTTTTGGATCACATGAGGGAACACACATCCTCACACGTGAAATACAACAGACACCACTACCCCAGCTTGCATGCCTTCTGATACAGTGAACATGATCTACACAATTAGAACAGTCTTGCAAAATTTGAGCAGTTCAGCAGAGAGAAAAGACTAATCTCAAAGTAGCAAATCTCTAGGGATTCCTGTGCTAGCACCTAGAATGAGCATCTGCTCAAACTTCCCCACTGGCACAGCAACTTTTGGGTAGCATGCAAAATGGATGGAAAGCAGCACTCCACCAAAAGCTTTTGTGAGCTTTGCAGTGTAAAACAAACACCTTTTCTTCCAAAGCACAGCCTAGGGGACAGTGAAATCTTCCATAATCCATTAAGCAGATTCCTAACCCAGCTGTCCTCCTAAAAGCAAGGCCAGCCTCAGTATCAGTGGTCTCCTTGAGATTACTAGATCCTGTCTACAGATCAGAAAACATGGCAGAGATTTCTAGTAGGTCTCTTAAGATTTCTAACAGCTGTCTTAAGATCAATCAGCAGGTTCACCGTTAATGAAAATGTGTCAAACTTTTCCATTTCTCTTCCACCTTTTAATGGCAGTGATCTGAGTGAAACACCAGAAGACAATTCCAGTCACATGCTGGCTCCGGGGAGGTACAAAATGCCATTTGGTTTTGGTGTGAACACCCAGACTAGCCTGAAGCATATATTTTTGAAGCATGATTTTGAAGGCCCAAGTTCTAAAAGCAGGATTTAGCAAAACTAACAAACTAATAACCTTTCAGGCTCTAAAGCATCAATTTGATTGCATACATGTAACTCATCTTTTCTACATTTCTCTTACATTCACTTAAATTCCAATTTAGCAAACTTTCATAATTATAAAACCAAACTGCATGGCTGCTAATATATAAATAAAAGCCAAATGTTTATTGGATAAAAAAAAATCAATTCAAACACAAAACCACTATGGATGACAGTATGACAGCAAGGTAAAGCCTGAAGTATACTATTCATCTCACTGGAGTTTGTTTTGTTAAAAAAATGGCTACAGAATGTATTAAAGGCTGCATTAGTCCAGTGCCCTTTAATCCTGGCTTCTATAAATTACAAGCAAAATTCATAATGCAGTAGATTTCATGGATAGGTTTTTGCCTTGATGGCAGGAGCACATCATGTATCTCCTATCATCTGAAACATTCTGACATACACAGAAGGGAGCAAACCTTGGAACCACAACAAAGGAAATCCATTTTTTCTTTCCATCCTCTATCTTTTTTCAGTGTTCTGCAACATTTTCTTTTTACAGTTGAAACACTAAGTACTTCAGCATGAGGTATGTGAGCAAACCAGGTAAGAGATTGGATGAACCAAAGATTAACTTTATTTAAAATGACAAGGGACACCGTTTTAAAACACAGCAAAGCATCTGAAAACTGTTTCAGCAATTTGATTTAAATTAGATTATGGTGAAAACTGAGATGATATTAAAACAGACAGAAAAATAGAAACCTGAACTTTCTATAAGGAAATAATGCATTTCAGCCTTTATACATAATTATTAGCTGGCACTATAGCTGTTCAAAATAATGGAAAAGATTAAGCCAAGGTTTGCCACAGTAAGTCAGATGAAAAACCGTTCAACTTTGCAAAAATTTAGATTAAAATCCAAACCTTCAGATTTTGAACCACATTTCTTCCCAATTATATTGTTTGCAGTGTCCCAAGGGCTCTACTGTAAGGATTGCACAAGGAGATCTGTTCACAAATTAAGCATCTATAATTTGAACCCACTTTGAAGAAAGGACAAGATGGGGATGAAAGATATTCTCCCTGGAACTAGCTGCTCTTTGAAGAGTATAATGGTTAAACACAAATCTGTCTACAAAATCTGAATGGTATTTATAAATTATATATAATTAATTTCTAAAAAAGTAGTGAGCATTTTAATTATCATTCCTATACAGAACAGTAGAAGAAATTGCACTCATACGGGGTTTAAAGTTACAGTCTGCATAACTTTATTTACCTAGCACCCGAGTTTTAAACTACTTACACAGTCGACTGTGTCTCATGGTTGAGCATCTTCGTGGCAAGATCCATTTTGCATGGAAGACAAGAGCTCAAGCTTCACTATAGTGAGAACCATAGGAAGTTACCAAACATAAAACACACACCAAACACCAATTTAAAGACTGTCAGAAGGTAAGGGCAGTTTGGATACACAGAACAGTCAAGAAATTTTCAGGCAAGAGATAAAAAAACCCTAGCAGTTCATTGAGTTGGAAGGACAGAAATAATTCCAGATGGCAACAAAATTGTTCCCTCTGCCACACCTGCCACGGTGGCAGGTTGGAGAAGGCATTTCTGCTGGAAGTGAGCTGCAGAAGACACAATGGATAGAGATTGCTGGATTAATAAACTGCCCCTGTTGTGAAAACCAAGCAAAGGCAGTTTCGAATTACCTCTGGTAGCAGATGGGGAAGTAACTGAAGGGTTTGAACTGTTTGATTTTTATGGCAGTGTGAGTAACCAAACAGCTCTATTTTGTGTGTGCTAGAAACATGTCACAGCAGGAGAAATTAACAGTGAATGCCACAGGAAACCATATCACACAGAAAGATTTCTGAAAGGGTTGGAAATTACACATTACCATGTGCAAGGCCAGTGAGAAACTGTTTTGCGGATAAAAGTGATTGATGTATAAAGACCATCAACAAATTTTAAAAAGAGCTATCCTAAAGGAAACTTACAAGGATATTTGCTCATTTTCTGATCAGAAAAGAAAACATAAGGTACTTATTTCTGGTAGAAAAACACTGAAAATGGAGTGCAAGGCACAGCAGAAAAAGAAAGAATTCTAGGTAAATATGGATGTCAAAAGCAACTTGCATTACAGTTTTATTCATAAATTTACCTGCATCATCAGTTTACAGTTCCAAGCAAACCTAATTTTGTACAGATTTGGACCCAGGCAAGTGAAGCAGAGGTATTCTGCTGACTGTGAGCTGACAGACAAGGGTGAAACAGATCCTCCTTCTCAAAGACCATCACCCTTCACTCTTAAGCCAAATCCAAATCACTGACTATTCAAAATCAGAATTAGGGAGTTTCCTAACAACATTTAAACACTGAAATTGCTGTGTGTCTACATTACCATCAAGGAAGAACTTCCAGGCTTTTTTAAGATAAAAGAATTTCCCCACAGGGCTGAGAATGAGGAATGTCTATCCAAGAAACAAAATATCACTCAAACATTTGCAAGCTATTACAGTGGAAGTTAAAATATTTGAAACAGAGCTGTTATGTCAGTGCAGTAGTGCTATCATTCACAGAAAAAGGCTAAAACATTCCAGTTGCATTAACTCGCTTTTCCCAAGTCTCCTCATACCATCTTCAATATCCTGATACATCTTTGACATTTGACACTAACACACATTCTGCTTTTTGTAAAGTAACTCCCTATGAGGTCTTGCTCTTTGGTTTCAAAGTCTGATGATAGTGGGAAATAGAAATTTCAAGTCTCAGAGCCTTTTTCTAAAGATGAGTAGTATTAAAAATTCCACGTGACAACGGCTTCTTATTTAAGGGGAGCCACGCTAGCTCTGCTGTGTCTAGCAATTGCTTTCCAGCTGATGGACAAAGAACTTTTTATATCAAAAAAAAAAAAAAAAGAGAAAAAAAAATCTCACCTGAAAAACCACAGAAGCCAATGAGGTCCTGGGCAAATATTTTTTATGAGAATTGTATTGTTCACATTGCATCTTCAAGCAACAAGAACACATGCTGATGTCACAGGTTTCATCTGCACAAGGAAATCAGAAACTTTCCTATGAAAGAAAAGCTTCAAGAATCACCACTCCATGAAGTTATGCACTCAAGAAATATTCTGGGTCTTAAATTACTTCAGAAGATTTTACCCACACAATACAGACATGCCCCTAGCATGCATCAAGGCTGCTCATATGGCAGATCTTAAGTTAGTACCAGTTTTGGTGGAGGGATACACTGCTTACAGAAGAAAATACTCTTTTCCATCATAAATTATTATTATGGACTTCCCAGAGTCTTGGAATATTAGCACCAGGGGAAAAGGCAACAATGATTAGACAAATTATTTGTACAAAGGCTCTGATATTAAACTAGACACATATTTAAAGACTGTCAGTAAGAAAGTTTATTGATCAATAAGTGGAACAATTCATAAGGAAATGCTGCCTACTGATGTCTATTTACTGCACTGCACATAAATTATATGATCAGCTCAGATTAAGGAAGGTGCATTGACACAGCAGAATACACAAGTTCTCCATACCTCACCTTTCAGCCTCAGCTTGGAAACACAAAGACTTCAGCACTACAGACATGCAATGCCTACAAGAACCTATTTCTTACCCTGGTCAAAGAGGCACAAGCACTGACAAAGCAACATTTTATAAATTACTTTGGGTGGAAAGATATCCTCCACCCAAAGACCAGAATCCGCAGTCCTCTACCTTTTTCTTAGCCAAACTGTTGAGAGTTTAGCCGGGCAGATCCTTTAACACAAGAGGCAGTTTGCAAGCACTGGAAGATGTACAATTTGACCCAAAGTCCTAAGAATATATCCTTTCATTATTCTAATTGTTGTAGCACTAGAAGATTAAATATATGTGGGATTTTCTGTAAACTAACAGATTATTTTATTTCCAAAGAGTGTATACTGTTATTTGCTACCATTATCACTTGAGGAAAATCTGCCACTTGAAACGTAAGAGAACACAGACATAGCTCATAAAAAGAAGAAAACCTCATAGAAAATGCATCATTGTCATATTTGGAAGAAATTCAAATAGAAAAGTTTCTGACAGACAAAGCTAATGTCATATTAGAAATTTCTGCCTCATCTAGAGAGTTCCTGCAGTTGGGAAAACAAAAGGACCTAGTTTGAACTGTGGAGAATGAAATGAGTAGAACTTGAAATATGAACAAAATACAGCATGGATTTGTTACTTACAAAAGTATAAGGGGTGGTAAATAGCATTAATTTGTACCTGCATAGGCTTAGCAACTGAACAGTGCTAAGTGTGAGCAATGTTTTTAAAGATACTATGAACAGAACATTCTTTCAGCATTATTGTTTGAATACAATCATTGCAGAGTATTATGGTGTTTGTGCTTATCTTTGCAGCAGCTAAAATGATACAAGCATGTCTGTGCAAAGACAACAGAGTGTATTGCCTCAGTTCTAAGCATTCCTTCTAGACAGTGAGAAATGGACTGATGATTTCTAGAATAACATTTCCCCGCTAATACAGTGGAACACCCTTTGTAATGGCAAAGTCATTCTAACATTTTCAAGCTAATAGTTTGTTTTCTTCAACATTAGCATTGGATTGACTGTTGGACTCTGGCTCCAGAACTGAATTTCATCCAGCTGAATTAAGGTCAAAATCAGTATTCCTACTGCGCAAGGGAAGTTTAAATCCTGCTGGAAAAAAAAAAATAAAAAATGTACTGTTAACTTCTTCTGGTAAGGATTAAAAAAAAAAAAGGCAATGTAAATAAAATGCTATGAATACTTTAGTACTTAAACATTAACTTCAAAAACAGTGAAAATTTTGCAAGATAAAACTATGAAGATTTGACACATGGAGGTTTGGATTATACATGTTCCTTGCATTAACTACTTGAATACTAGTCATATACTAACAGCTATTATGCACATATTATTAATGCTCAGCTGTAGACATATGGGAGAAAACTTTCAGATAAATATTATGAATGCCTGAAAGGTTATTTCTTCGTAAAGGATGAAGCCAATCCCATGTTAGCTCTTTTACTTAATATTGCATATGCCCACATTGTATGTTGAATATAATAATAAATCTACTGTTAAAAGTTAGTATTTAAACTGCACTGATACCTGTAGTCTATGTGCCATGCCCCCTAGCTGACAAATTCACATGAACTATATTGCCACCCTCCCCATGAAACTCTATTTGCCAAACCTGGCATTTTAAAGTGAGACAGGCAGACAAGAGGTCTGTGTCAATTTACATTGACAGAAGGACAAATTTCAAAGGTCTTAACACTATGCCACTTAAATCAGGTATGCTTCTCTGCTTATTTCACAAAGAGCAAATCTGTGCATTGCTGTTACATGAACAAATCGTTCTGCCAATATAAGGGATCAGTCTGCACTTAGAGCCTGCAGAACTTGCCCACTGTTAAATGCTATATTGGGATTAACTGACACAGCCCACTGCAAGTTGGTTTGTTTGTTTGTTTTTAATTTAAACATGTCAACAAGGTGTGAAAGCTTGCATTATTACTGCCAAAGCTCTGAGAAATGTCCACTGCAAAAAAAACTGTAGACAGCTTTTAGAAAGAGGCTGCGAGAAAGTAACAGAGGGAGCTTCGTGATATAGATGTACCAGTAACAGCTTCATGATGCTTCCTTCAGTAGAGGAAACCACTTAATGGTGATGCATAACAAAGGCAATTTTTTGCATCTGGAAGCAAGTTAAGTTTCATCACATCTCCTCAAACCAGGAAAAAGTCTCTAAAACAGTAAATTTAATCTGAAAAACCACCATGCATCTGAAAGAGAATAATTTCTCATCGTGCCAATATGCCATAAGAGCATTCCACAGTTTGTGGGTCAATGAAAAGTTATTACACTGAAAGATTTTTACAGCTCCAACAGAACTTGATATAAGAATTGCAAATGCAGGGTTCCTATGCCTTGGAGGGACACGATTTTATACAGGATATTTCAACCAACAGCAACACTCAGTGTAGCAAGTAAAATGCTAGATATAGCTTGCGTAAACGGTAAGAAATTAAGAGACACTTAACGTTAGAAGGCCACACTTGTGTCTAAATGAAACTATAGAAAGCACACTCTCACAAATATCAGCTGCTATTACATTGTCCAAAAGTATCTTTAGCTTTATAAAAACTGGTGTAACGCGAGTAGCTACCACACAAGACTTGCAAGAAGTGAACATTTCTCACAAGAAGCTTAAAAGGCATAAGAGCTTTAGCATCTCTAAAACCTCATTCCAGTTAGACATCTTACAGAGGAAGGATGCTGCTAAAGAGTCTCTGCAAAACCTTGAGGTGCTCTCTCAAACCAGAGATCATTTGAATCAATTACTGATTTTCATTCTAACATGTATTTTGACTAAGTCTACTACCATAGTTAATATCTTACAAAAAAACCCAAACAACAACAAAACAAAACAAAACAAAAATACACAAACAAACAAAAAACCAACAAAAACAAAACCAAAAACAACAAACAAACAAACAAAAAAAACCCTCACCCAACAAACCAAAAAAACTGAGAGGACAGGAAAGAGTTCGTAGTCTGAACACCATCACCTGCCATCCCTCATGTTACTTAAAACTGTGTAGAGATGGAGCGTTTTCTGACAGCGACATGACATGAAGCCGCACACTGCCGCAGCCTGCCTCCCCTCCCGCAGCCGCAGCCCTGCCTCCGTTCCCGCTCCGACCGACCTCGCCGCACAAGTTTACGGGGAAAGGGGCAGTATGAGGCACTACGTGCTAAGCGAGGCTTACTGCTCGGGCTGCTAGCCAGTCCGGCGGTACACGAACAGGCTCCCTTCCCTCCCCGGCACTAGGTACAGCCGCGCACTCCGCACCCGCAGCCGCTCACAGCGCGGGGCCGCCGGAGCCGCGTCCCGCCGGCGCCGCTGCCCGCTGCCCGGCTCGCTGCCCCCCGCTCCCACAGGCAGCGCAAGGCAGCGCGGCAAGGGGCAGAACGGAGCGCCGCGGCAGCGCGGCAAGGACGGGCACGGAGCCCCGCGGCAGCGCCGTAAGGCATCTCCGCCGGCGCACGGCCGGGAGCGCCGTCTCCCCACCGCCGTGGAGCGCTGAACCGCGCCGAGCGCTTCTCCTTCCCGGCGCAGGGCGGCCGCGGGGCGGGGAGCCGGGAACACCCACCGGGGATGGCCAGGTTGGTGAGCGGGGTGCTGTGGAGGCTGCCGGGCAGCGCTGCCATCCAGTCGGCGAAGAGCAGCTCGTTCTTCCCCTGCGACGAAGCCATGCCGCCGCCGCCGCCGCAGCTGTACCGCCGCCGCCGCTCGCTCCAACTCGCCCAGACCCGGCCACGACCACTTCCACTGCCACAGCCCCGCCGAGCCCCGGCCCCGCCCGCCTGGCACCGCCTCCCCCCGCCCCGCCGATCCCCCGCCGCCTCTCCGCGGCGCGGCGTGAGAGCCCTCGGCGGGACCGCACCGCCGGGCTCGGCCCGGGTGCTCGGCGGCCATCCCGCCCGAGTGCCGCGGCGGGCCGGCGAGGGAGCGGCGTCACGGCCCGGCCCTGGCGGGTCCG
Organism: Sylvia atricapilla; assembly: GCF_009819655.1. Classification (NCBI taxonomy): domain Eukaryota; kingdom Metazoa; phylum Chordata; class Aves; order Passeriformes; family Sylviidae; genus Sylvia; species Sylvia atricapilla. The sequence goes on from NC_089174.1 coordinate 72,151,444, forward strand.
CACCGACCCGGGCCGGGGGCCGGCACCAGAGCCCCTCCGGGAGCTGCCGCCGGCGGGTGTCTGTGCCTGGGATGGCGCTGGGGGCCGCGGCTGGCGCCTGGTGGCCCTGGGCCTCGGCGGAACCTGCCTGACCTTGGCGATGGTTCGGCTGAGTGCCCCGCGGCGGGACCCGACGTCCTTCCCAGCCGGCTCCCGGGCAGCTTCACCTGCCTTTGATACGAACGTCTGTTTTTACAATGGGTTGTTCACATGAAAAATAAAACAGTGCACCTTAGTTGAACGTGCCGTGGAGATCTAATTTTTTGGCGATAATTTCTTACTCTTCTCTGAGGGTGATCCAAAGTAGTATCTTCTATTAAAATCTTCAGCCTGTCTTTGGAGAAACACCTTACTGTTGGCAGTAAGGAAGCATTTGTGTGGCTGCCTCCGGATGGATGAACGGAAGAACATGATAAAGCTCTGTGAGCCATTTTGAACTGTTAGAACAAACCTGGTCTTTTCACCTTCAGCATTTATGCATTTTTACCCATTTTTGTGAAAGTTGTTCATAGACGTGTAGAAGTTCATATGGTGGAGCTATCAAAAACAATGCCTGGAGAGAGCCATGATTGAGACAGGTTCACTTTATCAGTCCACCTGGGATTCTTATGAGTGTCAGCTCTGGTCCTGTAGCTTCTGTTCTTACTCAAACCCTTCTATTACAGCTGTGTTTGAAAATAAAACTTCAGGGAACAATTAATAATGGCCCTCTCATCTCTTTCTGTTTAAAATTTCCAGAGCAAGTATGATGACAAACTCTTCTTTTGGCCACAATTTCTTGGAAAGTGAGTGACTGTTTCTGAAGTATTTAAATAAAGGAAATTTCTGCTGACACACTTTTTGCAATGGAAATAGCTCTTGAGGTGGGATTTGTGATCCCCACTGGGGAAATGTGATCATATGGTTGACCTTGAGGGAGATGTTGAGTCTGATTTGAGCAAAACATGAAAAAGGGGAAGGAGAAAGCAAACAGCCAACAAGGCCTGTTAAGTTTTTGCAGTATTCCATCCTGTGTATGAAGATGCTAATCTGCCCCTTCCAAAATCACTGGTATCAGCAAGCATGAAAAAAAGGACACATCCACGATTTGGATATGAAGACATAAACCTCACTAAAAATATGGATGATGTTGGTCACGTAAAGGTGGAAGGTGTTACATTACATCATCTTCAAAGAATAGGAAGAAATTCTAATAAAAATTTCAAGAAAGAAAAATTTCAAAATTGCTAATGAGCATTCCAGTAAGGAGCAATTAATATTTCTTTCCACATGATTAAATCAAATCTGATTTTTTATTTAAGAGGCAAAGTTATTCATGGATTGCACTGGTCACCTGGAAAATTGCTGTTGAACTTTCATCCATTTCACTATATGGCCTACCTTTTCTGTGACAAAACTGAAATATGCATCTTTTTGAAAGATTAAGCGTGTTGTTAATCTGCTGTTGTTGATCTCTTATGGTCTCTGAAGCTTTGGGGATAGCTCAGAGCTAGATAAAACAAATACCAACAAATTTAACACTTTAAAATGTATTGATGTGTATAATAGTGTCTAAAACTACTTTTCAAGTGTGCTTTCTCTTCTGCTGAAGACCTGTAAGTATCTCTCTCTGCACTGACTAGTTGGCATTTGCTTCTGCAAGTAATTCGGGCTTTTGTATATTCTTCTTTTTTTTAATGCCCAAAGTAAGATTTTTCATAGTCTGGATTTTAGAACCATGGATACTCTGCTTCATGAAGACTGGCCCACTGTAACGTATCTCACACTAACAATGCTTGAAGAGGTCTGCCTCTGTTTGTAGTGCAATTTAACTGCTAAGATAGCAGGCTTAAAATCTGTCAGTCAGTCTCTGTGAACTTGGGAATCACATGCTTAAATTATTTGAATGGAAGTGGATAGGAAAGGACACTTATATGGGATAGAAAGTCAGAAACATTTTTAGAGCAAACTAAGAAATATTGACTTGGAACATTTGACTTCAAATAAAAAAGTGGGGGTTTTTTTAGCTCTTCAGTGGTATGAGATGTCAGCATTTGTCTGTGTATCTGGTTGGGAGGTGTTTAATTTAAAAAAGGCAGACCATTTATCTTAATCAAATAGCAGTGCATTGTGGTTTAGTTTGAAGATGTCATTTTACTAATTTTCACTGATTTATAAACAATGACAGTCTGAAAATCAAGGGCAGAGTATCCATACAAACTTTTGTTCCTATTCAAAAGCAGTAAAAAACAAAACAAAAAAAAAAATCACGTTTTTGGACATATTACTGAAATCTTTATACACAGCAAGTCTGAACTGTTAAAGAAAGTAGATTCCAGAAGTGAAATAATTTAAAAGCTTTAAAATACCAGGTAAAATGAAAATTAATAGCAGTGGCAAGATACAAAAAATACTGTCTTTGCTCTTTTATTCACAACTATGCTGAGCTCACTGAAGATGCCGTGAAGAGACAGAAAATTGAAGTTGTGCTATCTGTTCATCATGTATTGTGTTCTCTCCAGTCTGCAGTGTGGATGAATAGAGACACCTCTGCTTCCATGGAATGGCAAAACAGTAATTTAGCCAATGGGAATGTTGCTTCAGCATTCAAAAATAATTACACTGTTTAAAAGACTCTCTGTTGTTTTTATTCTACTAAAAAAAATAGCATTTTAACAGTGCACATTCACTGTTACACTTTTTCATTTTTACAATCACACAGTTTGCTTTTTCTTATGTCCTTGTCATCTATTTTAATCATGTGAATAACAAAGGACTAAGAGGATTTTTTTCTGTAAATTACAAAAAGTACATTCTACTCTGAAAGGTAAAAGAAAAAATTACTTAATGGGGCATTGTATTTCTGTGACTATCCTGTTATATAGAAAATTTATTTATTTACTTTAAATTTATTATTAATGAATTCAAAATGAGTAGAAGGATTAGTATTGTTTAAATACTTGAAATTTTCAGTGGATTGTGCTTCTGAGATCAGTTTCTTCCTCCTTCTTACTACCATTTCTATTAATAGAAGTTTTTCAGAACAAATCCTGGCTGCCATCCCATGCTTGGATCTCTCACGGCTTTCAGTGACTCTATCAGTAACATTTGGGGAATAAAGCCCTTCCAGTTGTTTGCAGCTGAGTTCCTAATTATATTCTTGCTACTTGGGGACACGGTGGAGCCATTATATTCTCAATTTTGCTACTTCTTATGGCTAACAGGTATAACAAGTAGGACAAGTACATAAAATCTCAAAGAGTCAAAGCAGATTGACTGAATGAGATAATTTATTCAATAGCCATATGGGTGAATATAAGTCATGACAGGTATTTTGTTGTCATTTTATACTTTGTCTGACTACTTTGACAGTATCACCCTGCATTTATTAAGCCATCTCTATTTAGCAGTACTTTTCTTGTCAAAACAGATTACAAAACTCCTTAGTAGTCAGAAATCTTATAGAAAGAGGAAAGTAGTATTTATCTTCATTCTATATGTGAAAGAATAAATCTGCTTCTGATTTTCAAACAGAAAAAATGTGGTTTATTCTGTACTCTGATTTGTTATTCTCTACTAAGAAAACCTGAGCATCCTTGCTTGTGCCAGTGATGAATCTGAGAAGAAGCCATATTTGTTCTGAGTAGCTGACAAATGTCAGGATGATGCTAATGCTATCCTTACTCTTTTGTGGTAAATTACAGTGACCAGGAAGATGATGGGTTAATATAAAGGTACAACACATGTTCCTACTTGCATATTTTATAACCAAAGCAAAGGCATTACAAAAATATACAGAAAATGAAATAATTAAAGTGTTGCTATAGTTAACCAAATTCTAGAAGCTTTAAATAAACAAGATAAAAGGTAAATTGGAATATTTGTATCAAGTCCTCAGGTGAAAATCAGTTTCACCTTAGCCACTTCTTTCTGAAGAGTATTGTTTAGGTTTCTGGAAGAAAGTTTGTTTTGTCTTTTTCTTTTTTAAATTTGTCAAGCAGAATCCTGCTGTGTCTTGCCTAAGATGGCTGCATCAAAGCACACCAGTGGCTACTTTTTTACCTAGTTAAAAACAAAGGGGTTTGGTTGTGTTGGCATTACTGAAAAGATTCTGGTGGCATTATCAAGAACAGCAGCGACAGAACATGAAAAACCCAGTTTTCTTATAGCCAGTGCTACAGATCACAACACAGTATGCAAATTTGGTGCAGAGAAAGATGATAAAGAGATTGCTTTTTATTTCTAGATCAACCTGACAATGTTTAAAAGGTTTCTGTAGAAGATCGTGATCATTTGGTCATGAATAAATGTTTCTGAAACTTGAAGGCCCCACACTGTACATGGTTAAGAACTTGCAGAAAAAGCTCGCTTCGAGCATTTGAATGTAAGCACATTCTCTAGGTAGAAAACTGTTGTTTTATTGAAAACAAAAGCTAAATGAGAGTTCAGTGGTAGGCTTACCACAGGCAATACAGAAAGAAGCATCAGTGCTGATCATAATCCTTGCAGCCACTTAAGACAGTGTTGACATGGTCACAAAAGACTTCATCGGTATGAATATATCTACCTTTAGTTAAAAAAAAATGCTTGAAGGACTCAAAACAACCTCTCCCCTGCTATGTTTTCCAGCCCTGTCTAAAAGAAATGAGAAGTTTTTGAGGCAGTGAGATACTCCCATGTTAGTGAATTTCTTAGAGAGCGAGGACATGATTTATATTTGGATTGAGGGTTGAGCAACCCCAGACTGAGCCTTTGGCCTATGAGGCCTGTGGGCCCTGTGGTGCAGGTGGAAATTCATGTTAAGGTGTCCCATGGAATAGTGGGTTTCTAGGTGTAGTTTTGGGGCATGAACAGTTCAGCCACCTTAAGAGTAAGATAAATTGTTTGCATTCTTTGTATGGCCTGTCATTGTAAACTATACTAAGAATCTATATAATCTGCCATCTGAGAGAGAATAAATGGAGAACAGTATGCTTAACCATATTGGTTCAATGTACGTTTTGCTCTCTGTCTGGCCTCCTATTGTTTAGAGCCTCTGTTTACACTCCCATGACTCAGTTTTGTCAGAAAACACAGATCTTTAGATATAATAGAAAATTTCAAACAGTCTAACTAAAAATCTTCACTAAAAATTAATTATAGACAAAATATTCCAGAAGACCGTTTGGATGATGTCTCATCTCCTGTGGGGTTGTGACTAGCACAGACAAATTAGGAATGTTCAAGGCAGAGTAAAAACTGTTAAAAATGTGAGACCAAATCAAGTGATTTAAAAAAGTTCTTTTCATTGATATATTATATATATATATATATATATAAAATATATATATATATATATTATATATATTGTGTTGTCACACAGTGGTAAATAAAAACAAGTCCATACACAGAAAAATCAGTGAAAGTAGCAGGAATTGAATGGGTGAGATAATCAGAAGCAGATAATGCTTGCAGGATTTTACAGTGGACCACCAGAAACAGAAGATGCAATCTGTTTGTATGTGTAAGCCATTTAGGATGTAGTTCAGAACTACCATGCACAGTATTTAGAAAAGACATAAAAGAGGAAATAGTGTTTCTAAATAAATATTAAAGTACTTGAATTTGCCAAGGTATGGAAATTAATTGCTATAAAAAGAAACATTCTGATTTTACAACTGTTTCTTTACCATCAAGATATTTAGAGTGACATTTTTTAATTGATCCTGGATTTGACTATGTACTATTACATAGTTCCCATCTCTTTGTTGTATGATTACTTTTAAAAGAGTAAACATCTGTCAAACAGTTAATGATCTGTCATAGGTGTTTTTTAAAGCATTCTAAAGGAAATGGGAACTGCATTAAATGAGAAAATAGTGAAAGCAAATAAATGTAAAATTACTGCTTAAGCAATCAATATTAGCAATAATTAAGTATTTTTATTTTCTGTGCCTGTTGGAGAATAGTCCAAAATTAGTGAGATGATGAAAATACTCCACTGAATTTGGATCCCCTGGATGTAAAACTAGTGTCAGTTGGATAATAGCTGATGCACCTACTGTGCTTATATCCTAAGCCACTGGAGATGAAAAGTCTTTTCTGTTTTTAAATAGAAAAGATGATGGATGACACAGAAGAATTTCCAACAGGAGCTGCAGAGTGTTAACAGTGGTCAGTTCTACTCTTGGCAACTGGAGTCATGTTTCATGAAAGATGCATGTCTAGATCCCGGATGAGGCTTTCCAAACAAGCTCTTGCTGTTTGCATGGTAATGAAGCACTCCCAAAAGGTGTTGAAAATAGTCAGCAGGACTAATGAGATTTTAGCACAACTCAAATCAGTATGCCAGCCACATTTCACAGGCTGCAGTCGGTGCCTGCTGAGTGGGTGAGAGGTCATGTTCCTTTTTAATTACACGCACCACATGATCAGTGAGTGGTGCAGTTGTTTCAGCCTGGCATTTGCAGGTTGGGTAGTATGGGGTGCAGGCGAGTGTCTCAACCCCAAATAAAAGAGTGGTGCATCAGACTTCTATAGGGGAATGGGCAGGAAGAGGTTGGGACAAATCCTAGAGAAAGAGAGGTGACAATTATGTGTGAGAAGGAAGGTTTTGTATGGTCTCATCTTCCCCATTCCACTTTGTGGTGTGATGGAACACTACGTGGTCATTACTCAATGTGCAACAACATAAAACTTCTTAACTGAAACCAGGGTTTTTTATTCTTCTAGTGCAAGAAAATAGGATAAGAGAGAATAGGAGATAGAACAAGAGAATGGAAAATGTGAGTGGAGAACAAGAGAATGGAAAATGTGAGTGGTAACAAAGAAGGAAAAGGAATCCCCCAAAAGCATGTAGAAAGTTGATATCCAAAGGTGATGGTATCGCCAAGAGTTTAGAAATCAGGTTCTGGGATTTATGTCTGCCCCTGGATGTCCATTTTCTGGAACAATAGAGTGGAGGAGCTGGTCTTGCTTCTCATTTAGAGAGTATTGTTCTGATGCCATCTTGTTGCGTTGTCACGGCTGTTCCTGCCCTGGCTAACCCTGACACCGCTGCAGGAAAGGTACTCTCCAGTGACCGGGTCACCTTCGAGATCCTGTGGGTCCTGGCTGGCCCTTGGCTGGAGGCAGTGATGGCGTGAGAGAGAAAGAGGGGACACTGTCGAGGGTCAACCAAACTTGGTTTATTTGCCCAGGGTGTCTGCCTCAACAGAGTCGAGGATCACCCTTTGTGCAGTAACTTTTATACGGGCGCGGTACAGAGGGATGGGTTCTGTGTGGGTCCAATCAGAGGTAACTCAGGCATGGCTCAAGACACAATAGACACACAGGGGAACAAACCAAGGTGGGGTAGGAGGGGAAATCTGGAATCCTGTCCTATCACTCGAAGCTCCCCCTAGAACTTTCCAGAGGTAAGGAGAGGCCTCGAGGTGACAGGCAGGGCCCCTGGGTTACATAACAAAGGATTGACAGAAAACAGTGACTGGGGTAAACCAAGTGGGGAATAACCAAAGGGGTACATGGAACAAACCATTATAAATGACTTCAAGTAATAAAACATACTTAACCAAAACACACCACCGCACCATCTAACTCCTGTTTTTTCTGGACTCATCTCTACATCTCACCACTTTAAATTGCTGCCTCACCCTTAGCCTTCATGGCAAATTAATTTGCACTCCTAAGACATTAATTTCATGACTGCACTATACGTAGTGAACTACTCCAAAAATCTGTAAATATTTCTAGCTAGAGATTGGAAATCAGGCATCAGTTCCTGAAAGAATTTTCTGTCTTCAGGACTGGGCCCTAATTGCTGTTCATTGCAGCTTGCTACTTGTTAAAAACAGTTTCATTAAATGCAGCGCAGCTCAGGATTATCAAGATAATTAAGTTTGTAATGATCCATATGACACTGAGTGAATAAAAGATATCAGGAATTCCTAATACAAGTACAATCCCCTTAAGACTAAAATTCATTATTTTTTGCAGTATAAACTCAAACATTTTAGCCTCTAGGCCATAAAGTATTTTCTCAATCTTCTTGGGGAAAAAATTTGAATTACATAGGCCAAGGGATTAAATAGGATCAGAGGCTTTTTCCCCAGGTAACCAACAGGCACCCTAAGCAAATGCAAAGGACGGAAGGTGCAGTCTGGCCCAGGCCAGCCTCCTTCATCTGCTCATGAGCAGGCAGGACAGCCTGCCATTCACCCTCCAATGTGGTACATATGGTGCACGATTCCAGCAGCTCATAAAGGTTTCAGCTTTAATACATTGCTCCTGACAACATGACAATATTTTAGCAGTGTTTTCCCCTTTTAACCATTTTTTTACCCTTTTTTGTTGCATGCAGTAGTTTAGTAATCAGAATAATGCCTCCATCCACTGAAGCACCTTCTATGGGCATAGTATAACAAAGAGGGTTTCAGCACCTGCTTTTTAGGATTCAAGACCTTAAAGTCTGATTGTGTTTTCCTGACATCCTGAGTCCTGTTGAAATATACACATTGGCCAAATTAAAAGTCCTTGGCCATGCACTGAGTCAAACAGGACCCAAGGAAGACAGATCCCAGCAGCACAGCAGAGGGAGGGATGAGGCCATTTGAGATGAGCAACAGGAGGAAACAGCAGTTCTTGCACCCTTGCCAGCAGGACTAGCAGGACAGAGCTGGGAGCTTGGCTGTTTCTGCCTTATCCCCACAACAACCAGTGCAAGCACTGTGGGTCATCCCACTGTATTCTTTAAGGGGGGACGATTTCTCATTGAAAGTGGAATCTAAATTCCAAGGCTCACTTGCTAATCCAGAGCATCAGTCCAATGGTCAAACAAAACCCCAGTCCTTCCCACAACAGTTCTGGGCAGCTGCTTTCCTTGACACTTAGACTGAACTCAGCATACCATCACTTTGCCCTAATAGACATCTGAGTTGTTCTGGTTTTTCTCAGATACTCAGTTTTCTACTTACAAGTTTTAAGGGCAATAGAGGAAAGCAATCCTTTATAGAAATAGATACTCCCTGTCCTGCCCACAAACCAGCTGCTTTAACATGTGCTTTGCAAGGGCTGGACAGGTCACATCATGACTGTGCTATAATGTGCAGTGTCTGCTCTTCTTCACATTGGCTTCAGGCCCCATGGAGATCAGTGGGGGCTCAGCCAGACAAGACAATGAAAAGCAAAAGAATTCTGCAGGAATCTGCACACAGACATACAGACCTCACTGAAATATTCTTTCTTGTGTGCGTGAAGCAACAGATTTCCAATTTCTGCTGCTATGAAAAACAGAAACTTAATTCAACCGTTGAGCATGCTGTTTTTATTCACCTGGGGGAGATCCAAGGTATTTTCCTCATGGTAATTAACAGCTTTGCAACTCCCCAGTGCCTGCAAAGGTACTGTGAAACAAAGAAGGCTTAGATGAACTTGGAGGAGTGGAAGAAGCTGGAGATGAAAACCCAATGTTCAGTTTCATTACTCTGCAGACTAAAGAAAAAATAAAAAAACCTTTCTGAGCAGAGCACAGTGGCAGAACATAACAAAGTATTTATTATTGCATTTAATTAGTGCTAGGTTCAATTTGAAGATTGTTAAGTAGCCTTTTGTTTTCATAGGATTCTTTGTCGGTTGGAGTGTGGTACAGTTCTGTGTAAATCAACAGATTTTTGCAAGTGTACATATGTAATCACAGCAAAATCAGAACACATATTTACGAGTAGAAGAAAATGTACATTGATTCTAGGCGTAAGTATTCTGTTTGAAATCTCTGTGTGGAAATGATTCAGCAGCAGCTGAATTGTAGAGGTAGAATGCTGAAGTCTCCTCACTGTTAAGCTTCTACCGTCTGGGAAACACAAGCATTGATGTGCTATTCCACAAGCCATATGAGGGGGGAGAAACACCAAAACTCTGTCCCATTTTTAGAATTCAATTTTTGGAAGAATTTTCCACTGCTGAAAGGGAAGTGTCAGTGGGAGTTTTGTGAATGGTCTAGATGATATATAACTTGAATCACACACAGGCTGAGGAGTCACAGAGGTTAAAATCCTCCCCTCTCTGAAGTTCATGGGAGACTCTGCAGCTGAATGTGAGACAGCCAACCTGCACAAGTGGTGTTTTGGCTTTCCCTGCAATATTGCAAGAGTTTTGTACATCATTTTGTTTGCTTAACAGACCAGGTGTTGTGGAAGGAGAAGGAAAAGCAGGAGCTACTTCTTGTATTCCAAATGACAGCCAGAAATACTCACTGATCTGCATCAGTTTTCTTCTCCGGAACCAGACTTTGGATCTCAGGTTGAAAATTTTCTAATTTCTGTAGGGAAGCAGATGTCCTTAAGACATGAAATTAAAGAAAAACTTTTAAACCAAAATGCTCCCAGGGCTTTGCTCCCAAGCAAAGCTGGGAAGTGCATTTTGAGAAACATGGTTTAAGCACACAGGTGCAGTTGGAAGCCCATCTGGATGTGGTTCACCACTCACACTAAAGGAGTTTCAACACTCTGAGAGAATAATGCCTATTGGTCACCACCAGAATACTCTTTTCCAATACTACTTTCCCTAAAATATTCCAGAAATTCTTATAGGGAGAAGCTGTTGGAGCAACTTAGAGTAAATTAGAGAAGTTGAGTTGAGATTGGTTTGAAGTGCTACCTTCTTTCTGCTGCATGCAGAGGAACCATAGGACAAAGAAGAAAGATAATTAAGAAAAATATGAGAGCAAAGGATTTTAGAAGTTTTGTGTGCGCCAGCAGTGAGTAAATGGTTTGCTAATTGAAGTATAATGCCTTTGGGAAAAAAAATCCTCACGAAAGTACATTAGTATAATCTGAATGTCCTTTTACTGTGTACCCAATACTTGAAAAAAAGGAAGTCTTGCTAAATGCAGAAAAGGAAATTCTGGCATTTCATGTTCACACATTAAAAAATGTTTGAAAACATAGTATGAAAATGCAATGAATCTCTCTGCTAAAACTGTCTGTGTCTGTGAGAGATAAGAGGGCAGGAGGAAGGAGAAAGAACAGTAATTTCTTTTAAATTATTCTTGTAATCCATTTACTTACAGCACAGCACCTACAAAACACCTTGCAATGACTGGGCAGATGCTCTGACAGAAATAAGTACTCTAGCAGTTCCTTCACTTTTCCATTTCCTTGCAATTCACTTTTTTTCCTAAAGTAGTGAATTCTTCAGCTCAGGTATTGTTCACGGTGACATGCTAATAGGGACTTCTATTCATCAACACAATAGAAATTATTAACATGAAGGAATTATTAGCATACTAGTATTCATGTGGTTAAACATGTATGTGAAGTCTTTGGTGGGCTTCTGCTTTGCAATTTCTACAGCTCAACTAGGTGGCTCCCACAGCTTCAGAGTCCTCTGTGGTGGGGAAACCTGCAGAACCCACCAAGCTAAACCTTCTGCCAGCCGTCACAAGGACTGGCCATTCAAGGCCTTGTCCTGCACAAGAGGGGAGGAGTTGCTGGGAAAGATTTGTCTTGTTTAACATTTTTGTTTTGCCCAAAAGAAGATATTCTGGTCAAGCCTATGAAGCCAAACTCCATTCCAGAATTTTGAAGGAAAAACTTCTCAGAAGGATGAACAATGGGCATTTAAGCTAGTCTTTAAAATATTCATAAAAGGGAATACTTGTTCTTGGGATACATCTGATAAAGCTTGGGAAGTGTAAAATAGATCTCAAAATTTATGAGGAAGGCTTAGGTACAGTCAGTGAGGCACAAGCAGCAGCAGGGAGAGCTGTGGCAGCTACAATAAATTCTGGGGGCTGACCATGAGAATGAGCAGGGCAGGGGGTTCCTGCAGTGAGGGACACCCAAGAAAGGGCATACAAAGAAGTCATACAAGGAGCTGCTGAGTTCACTTGGCTTGTTCAGCCTGATGAAGAGGAGGCTTCATTGTTGCCTGCAGCTTCCTCACAAAGAGAAGCAGAGGGGAAGGCACTGATCTCTGCTTGGTGATAGAACCCAAGGGAACAGCAGAAAGATGTGTCAGGGAGGGTTTAGGTTGGGTGTCAGTAAATGGTTCTTCACCTGGAGGGTGGTTGAGCACTGGAACAGGGTCCCAAGGAAAGTGGTTACAGAATCCAGCCTGACAGAGTTCAAGAAGTGCAACATTCTCAGGTGCTTGGGATGGGGCTGTGCAGGGCCAGGAGTTGGACGCAGTGAGGCTGATAAGTCCTTTCCAACCCAGGAGATTCTGTGGTTCATTGAAGCGCTGAGTGACCTGGAGGCAGATCTCTCAGGTTGGGTGATGTGTCGGGGGTTGCCATGGGCAACCACAGCAGATTTCAGTGACACAGGAATCTTCTATTGGTGAGGAGAGCACTAACAGTGGTGAGTAGCAGTGGGCTGAGCAGGAGAAGAAGCTGGGCAGGGAGACCAAGAAAAGATACCTGGTGGCTGAGGTTACTACAGGCTAATCAGGTGAAGCCTGTTGATGAGGCCTTCTTGTTCTGGCTGCAGGGCACATCATCCTCACCAGCTCCCATCCTGATGGGAGGGCTCAACCACTCAGACATCTGCTGGGAGACCAATACAGCCAACTGTAAGCAATCCACTACACTCCTGGAGTGTGCAGAGGAAACTTCCTGGGTCAGGTATTGGCCAGACCAGCCAAGGAGAAGCATGGCCGGGCCTGGCACTCAGGGATGTGGATGAGTTCATTAGAGGAGCTAAGTCTGGACACAGCCTGGGCTGTAGTCACATGCCCTGGTGGAATTTGTGATCTCGTGAAGCATGGGCCTGGCAAGGACAGTGGTCAGGACCCTGAAAGGTAGAAGAGAAAGCTGCAATCCGTTTAAGGACTTGGTGAACAAGATCCCTTGGGAAACTGTTCTTAAGGATACAGGGGCTGACCAGACGTGGCAGCACTTTAAGGCCAGTCTTCTCAGAGCACAAGAGCTCACCATCACGATGTGTAGAAAATCCTGCCAGGCAGGCTAACAAATGGCATGGCTGAGCAAAGATCTGCTCCTCAAACTGAAAAGAAAGAAGAAAATGCACAGCCAGTGACAGGTGACTTGGGGAGTGTACTGCGATATGGTTCGGATGTGTAGGGACTTGGTAAGGGATACAAAGAATAACAAGAAGTAATTCTATTAAAGATATAGGTAAGAAGAGAAAGGCCAAGGAGGTAATGATCCCTTACAAGTGAGAATGGAGAACTGGTAACAAGAGATACAGAAAAAGCTGAAGCACTTAATTAGTTCCACCCCTCAGTCTTCACTGGCTTGTAGTTAGCTTACCACATTTCTCAAGTTCTTGAACTTTAGGTGGGAATTGAGGAATTGAAGCTGTGAGCAAAGAGCAGGTCCTGGACCACTTGGTGAAACTGAATAACCACAAGTCTATGGAATATGACAACAAGCATCCCATGGAAATCCCATCCCTGAGAGGGGAACCGAGTGCTGCTGTTGTGAAACATTTCCCATCATAATTTCAAAAGTGATGGCAGCGAGGCTGAGTACCTGGTGACTAGAAAAATGGAAACATTGCTCCATTTTTAAGAAGAGAAGTAAGGAAGGTATAGGGAACTACCAACCTCTTAGTCTGACCTCTGTGCCTGGGAAGATAATGTTTCAGATCATCCTGGAAGCACTGTTAAATCACATGCAAGACAAGGAGGTGATCTGAGACAAAAAAAGAACTGGTCATGCCTGGCCACTCTGCTCACCTTCTATCATGGAGTGACTGTAAGAGTCAACAGCTCCCAGTCAGTACAGTTTGATACACGTCGGTGCTGTGAGTGAGCAAGTAGGCAGCTTCATCCTGATCTGAACTCTTAAGTCTTCTGCTCTGTGGCAGTCCTAGTCACAGACTGTACAGAGTAGAAAACAACTGTAGTTCAATACAAAAATGGAATACCGTTTGTCTTGGTACAGTAATTATTTTTTTGGATCACCTCTGTCTTACTTGAAAGTAACAGTATTCTGAGACTACCATTATTTTTCAGTGTTTTTGGTAGTCTTTGGATGGCAGCTGGAGTCTGTAGCCTGTACTGTCATTTGGGCTATTAAAGGTGAAACTCTACACAGAGCATACCATGCAGTCTGTGATACAGCAGGGTAATTGTAAACCAATTCACTTTTCACTGCCACCTTGTGAGAAAACTGTAAGAAGAGAAGATATTCTGGGTGATATTTGGGGTAAAGTGTAAAAAATGGGTGATGTGGAAGGACAGGATGCCTTCCAGTAAGACATTGATGTTGTTGGCACCAGGGCAGAAAGGATTTTTTCTACTTTTATTTTTAGCTGATCATAGTATGAAAATGCAATATAATGAAAAATGGCACAGCTATAGGAAATGCTCAGTATAAGCTCTTATAGGTAACTGTAACATAGAATAGGATGAGAAAAGTGGCAGGCAGGCTTCTAATCTGTTACCCTCAACCCTTCAGCATCATTGCAAAGGTCTCTTTAGATTTTTCAGTGCATTTTTTAACAGACATTAGATGCTTGATCCCAAGTCTGATGGTTGGAATCAACTTTATTTTTGGAATTTTTAGTAGAACCAACTTTGGTGTAAAGTATAATTCGTGACACAATAGCAAGGCATAAAGTAGTACCCTTCTTGGTAGGGTGTTCTACCTGTCCCTGTGCCACTCAGGGCTGTGGAATGTCCTCCGGGACCGACGAGATCGGCTCCTTGTTACTCGTGCTTCCCTGGAAGCATCCCACTGTGCCCGCACACGGTGCTCACTCCTCCCTGAGCGGACTGGGACACCCTGTTCATGCCTTGCAGCTCGGAACCTATCACTAGAAGTTTCAGACACTGTGTCCTGAGCCCTGCTGTGCTGCCATGTCCTGATGCCTGAGGGGTCATCACTCTGGGTCTGCTGACCCCTGCTGTAGCCATCATGGTTCCACCTCCGGGACCTGCTTCGGTCCCTTTCCCAGGCTCCAGCACGGCTTCTGCCACGCTCTCTGCTGGAAGATCTGTGGTGCCAGTGGTCTGCGGAATGGCGCTGCCTCCTCTCTGCAGACTGGCGATAATCTCTCCTTCGTTGATGAGGTCTGGTGGAGCTGGTGTAGCGCCCTATCGAGTAAATCTCATAGTTATTGCCTTCCACCTTGCGGAGGAGGTATTGGAAGGGTTCTCGGCAGATCGGGCACACAGGTCTGTTGCGGGACCATTCCAGGATGCAAGGAAAGCAGAAAGCATGGCTGCACCAGCTCACTGACACTTGGTTATTAATGATGTCCAAGCAGATTGGGCACATTTGGTTCTCTGAGTTATGTGGAGACTCAGGCTGTTGCACCTGGTTGTTGCTGGCAGTAGAGGAAGAGATGCCACCTTCTGCAAAGCCTTTCTCCATCTGACACTGCAAACCAAAGAGACACAAGGCTCCTGGCCTGCCCTGGAGACACAGAGGTGCAGTCTGCAGACAGCAGCCAAGCAGTCCACTGCTTGTTCTACCTTGAGGCTGCCTGTTCTACCTTGAGGCTTGCTTGAGCTGCCACAAGGGACAGGGACTCTCCTGGGGAAGACAAGTGACACCAGAGGTGTCTCTGCATGTGGCAGTTCTCAGGGCAGGGCAGTGACTGACCTCTCTGGTATGTGCAAGCAGGAATTGTGAAGGTGTAAAAGTGGTTTCTGGCTTCTCAGCAACAGCAGCTGAAGCCTGGGAATGTGGCAGATTGGGACCAGCTCCCAAGACCAGCAGGTCCTGCTGCTATTGCTCCACAGGAAATCCTCTCTACACCCTCAGAAGGCAGCCAATAGGACAGGGGTCCATCCTTCCCCCACTTGGCAATGTCTGTCCTCAATGGAGGAGGGCAGGCATTCTGATCCTTCAGGGCTCCCCGACACTGCAAAAGGCATTGATGTCACACATGTCACAATGACTTTCTGATGACACCACAGGGCTTTCAGGAACTACACACAGAAGGCACAAGCTCTGGCCTCAGGGAACAAAATCTTCCCAGGTAGCTTGTGTCACTAGGCTGCCTTGCTATGAGGGGATGTACTGCTATGAAGCAGTATCCCCTTCCTGTATTTTTTATATAGTCGCAGGCTTCACCATTCATACCAAGCACTATGTTCTGGTTTAGGAATAAACTAGCTCAAGTTGTTTTTTCTAGCTTCTACCTTCTACTTTGTTATCTTCCTAACCTTGGTCATCCTTACACAGGTCTCTAGGTTTTTGGATGTGTTTTCACATCTGATGGAGAAGAGGTTCTATGCTCCAAGCTTGATGGTTGGAATTGACTTTATTTTTGGAATTTTTAGTAGGACCAACTTTGGTGTTAAGTAGTACAATTTCTGACACAAGTAACAGGACATACAGTGGGACCCTTCTTGGTAGGGTGTGCTACCTTTCCCTGTGCCCCTCAGGGCTGTGGGGTGTCTGCCAGGATGGAAGAGATTGGCTCCTTGTTGCCTGGGGTTCCCTGGAGGAATCCCACTGTGCTGACTAATGGTGCTCACTCCTCCCCGAGGAGTCAGGGACATCCTGTTCAGGTCTTGCAGGTTGTCCCTCACTGTGATCCCTCCTCCTTTGCTCTTCTCTCTGTGTTTGTTGCCAAGCACTGTGGGACCTCCTCCGAGATCGGCTCCTTGTTGCTCGTGCTTCCCTGGAAGGATCCCACTGTGGCTGCTGATGGTGCTCACTCCTTTCCAAGTGTACCGGGACACCCTGTTCATGACTTTCAGCTCGGTCCCAGCCACGAGAAGTTTCAGACACTGTGTCCTGAGCCCTGCTGTGCTGCCATGTCCTGATGCCTGAGGGGTCATCACTCCGGGTCTGCTGACCCCTGCTGTAGCCATCATGGTTCCACCTCCGGGACCTGCTTCGGTCCCTTTCCCAGCCTCTGGCACGGCTTCTGCCACGCTCTCTGCGGTGCCAGTGGTCTGCAGAATGGCGCTGCCTCCTCTCTACAGAGTGGCGATAATCTCTCCTTTGTCGATTACGTCTGGAGGAGTTGGTGTAGTACACCTCATAGATATTGTCTCCCACCTTGCGGAAGAGGTATTGGAAGGGCTCCTGGCAGATCGGGCACACAGGTCTGATGCAGGCCCATTCCAGGATGCAAGAAAAGCAGAAAGCATGTCTACACCAGCTCACGGAGGTTTCCTCCTCAATGGTGTCCAGGCAGATTGGACACTCAAAAGCTCTTTGAGAGATAGCCAGGGGCAGCTGGTTGTTGCTGGCAGTAGAAGAAGAAGTGTCACTTTCTGAGAAACCCTCCTCCAACGCCATCTGACACTGCAAACCAAAGAGACAAAAGGCTCTTGGCCTGTCCTGGAGACACAATCCAGAGGTGCAGTCTGCAGACAGCAGCCAAGCTGTCCACATCTGGCACTGAAGCACTGTCCACACAAGCACTGAAGAGCTGCCCATTCTACCTTGAGGCTTGCTTGAGCTACCACAAGGGACAGGAACTATCCAGGGGAAGACACTTGACACCAGAGGTGTCTCTGCATGTGTCAGCTCTCAGGGCAGGGCAGTGACTGACCTTTCTGGTATGTGCAAACAGGAATTGTGAAGGTGTAAAAGTGGTTTCTGGCTTCTCAGCAACAGCAGCTGAAGCCTGGGGGTGCATCAGGTTGGGACCAGCTCCCCAGTCCTGCCACTATCGCTGCATAACAAATCCCCCCTCACATACAGATTTCCCCAGTGGAGGAGGGCAGGCATTCTGGCCCTTCAGGGCTGCCCCACAGTGCAAAAAGTTTGATGTCACACATGTCACAATGACTTTCTGATGACACCACAGGGCCTTCAGAAACTAGTCACAGAACACATAAGCTCTGGCTTCAGGGAATGAAACGTTTCCAGATTCGCTAGGCTGCCTTGCTATCAAGCAGAATCCCCTTTCTGTATTTTTTATCTAAAGTCACAGGCTTCACCATTCATACCCAGTACTATGTTTTGTTAGAAATAAGCCATCTTGAGACATTTCTTACTCTGCTGACTTTGCAGGTCTGATTCAACTCCTCTTGCTCAGCACTGAGAAGCCACACCTGGAATACTGTGTCCATTCCAGGACGCAGGGAGAGATGGGCATGTGGGAGAGCACCAGAGAAAGTTCTCAAGGATAATGAAGAACCTAGAGTATCTCCCCTGTTAGGAAGTGCTGAATGTGCTGCCTACAGACTCTTAAACATGAAGAAGACTCTGAAGGTGGTAATTTTTCAAGGTATATCCATACCTGACAGAAGGGTGCAGAGAAGACTGAGCCAACCTCTTTTAAGGGATGCCCAGTGACAACGGGCCCAAAGCAAAACACTGTAAAGCAGAAGCCTTCCCTCTGAACATCAGGAAACCCTTTTTTGTTGTCACAGTGACTGAGCAGTGACAGATCTAGACCAGGATGCTCATGGGATCTCCTTCCCTAGAGAAACTCAGAAGCTTTGTGACTGTGTTCCCTGGCCACCATCTTTCAGTGGCTCTGCTTGAGGAGGGGAGGTTGGACCAGTTGACCTCTGGCCTTTTCCACTTCATACTGAAGTGATTGTGTGTCTCAAAGCACACTTGTGCAGGCTAAGAAAGCATAATTGGTTTGCCTGACATGGGAAGATTTCAATATTCCTTTTTTCCAATACTCCTTCAATACTCTTTATGCTTATGAGGAGTCATGTTTGCCTTTTAAAAGTCAATCATACATGAATCTGCGACTTTTTATCTCTGGGGGCTTTATCAGTGACCACACAGAAATCTAACAAGCAGATTGAAAGCATGAGAGCTGTATAGAGTTAAACATCTCCCTAAAGGTATTGATATATTTTCATAGCATGCGTTGCACGTTACCATACTTTTCCCAGGTGCTTGTCAAGTCACAGTTTACAACTAATTCAACTTGCTGCATGTCTATACTGTGAGTGAGAAAGTGGGCAACTTGATCCTGATGTGATTTCCTTCATGACAACATCCTAATCAACATTCTGCTCTGTGACAGTCCTAGTCATGGTGTGACACGAAGAGAGTATAAAGTCAAGGATGACTGTAGTTCAATAAAAAATTAAATGCAGTTTGTAGTCAATCAAAGTTTGGATCACCTCTATCTTTTGACAAAGCTCCTCTTCATACCAGTCTTAGTGGAAAGTAAAAATTTTCTAGACTCCCAGTAAGATTGTTGAAACCTTATCTCCACATACTTCCAAACTGAACCCTGTGTGATCAAAGGCTAACAAAAAGTGCAATTTAGGCCTTTGTTGTCCCTTAAACAAGTGGAATTTTCAGCACAGATTAATATCTGCAATTAAACCTGCCTACTCATCATTCCTGAGCACATCTTACACAGGATAGTTTTCACTGTTCTGTGGACTGACCTCTCCAAAATCATCAAGGAGAGATGTGACTGAGATAATGGCATCCTGGGGACACCATTAGGACCATTATAAAGCATGAATGCTGAAGTCCTAGTAAACAAAATAAACTCAGTACCAAATGTTTTATACCAATTGAAACTAATTGCTCTTATCAGGTATATTACCTCAATGGGACATGATTGATGAAAAGGATTGCCAACTTATATAATCACTATTCTAGGTACCACCTGTACCAACACCTATTAGTTGTATCCAAACTCAATTGTGGATACAACTTCCTGCAGCAGCAATTATAAGGGAAGGCAATGTACCTTGCCACTAAAACTCATGAAGTAGAATAATGCAAATAAATTTCAAAGCGAATTTCCATTTTGGTGGCATCTAGTTAATTTCACCTACAACCCTACCATCTAGTAAAGATTTTATTCTAATAATATGTGATGCCTCAGCACACATCACATACCCAGTCATTGCACTGGGATTACATAATTGTGGAAATATTCCCTGTCTGATATAGCACAGAGTATGGTCCAGCAAAATGGGAGCAAATAACAAACCATTCATAATCCATGTGTTGCACAGGAACAACAAGGATTTATTGATGGAAGTAACACCGTTAAGGCCCAGACATTTGTCTTGACACTGAACAAAATGTTTGTCAGTTTGAAATTCATGCTGATAAAACCCTTGGATCTGTGCTTATATACATTGGAAAGGGATGTGTTTGTATGAGAATTATTCCTGATTTCATATTGAGAGACAACATCTCTACAGAAAGAAGCAAACATCTGTGATAATAATTTTACCTAAATTAGATGATTCTATCACAACCCACAAATTACTTCAGTCTAGCTACAGACCCTGTCAAGATATGTTGCCCACCCTGTTGCACTGGTGAAAAATGAACCTTGCACTGATGAAAAAAACTAGTGCAGCCCAACAATATGCTTCTTAATAAATGGGCAATGGACACTGTAATCACAGTCCATCCTGGTACAGAAGAGGTACACCATATCTTGGAAAGAAAGAAGAAAGACGGATAACATCACTGGTGGGACACTTTGTTCAGCTGGTCACCACCAACAGCTGAACAAATGTTGCACACTATCAATGATTTTGTTGTTTTCTGTCATGTTAAGCTTATTGTTAAATATTGGTTTATATGTTAGTGTTTGCATACTAGCACTATTGTATGCATCTCCTCCGATAATGTTGTTCTATTATGTTCCACAAGATCTTAAAAATAATTAAATCTGGCAACCTGATCAAAATTTTCCTTCAGTTTATAATTGGAGCATAATATTATCTCTGTTTACAGCCACAGAGGCAAGAGAGTGACCACACCATCATTCACTGAAGCAAGAGAAAGATTGAGTTTAGTCATGGATTGTGCTGATGCGAGGGTGAAACAGGTTTCAGAGTGACAGACAAATCCTTGCCAGCCTTTCTTGCCTTCCCAGGTACCCTAAAACAATCGGTATCAGGCTATGAAACTTTAGGTGCAGGTAAATGACACAGTAGATGAAGACCCATCCAGGTGGCTAGTGAGTGAACCCCATGCATTACAACTCTTTCGAGCTCAATTTTTGCCAAAGTCAAGTTTTTAGTAGCAAAAACTGATTTTTTCCTTCCTATGAAACTCCATAAACATTAGGGTGAGCAGCAGGCACTGCATTGCAATTTTAAAAGCCTTCCAGAAAGTTTATGGAATTTTTATGCCCCAAATCCAGATTGTGTCTAATTATTTTCCTCTATTACACAACCTGTTCAAATTCCATGCTTCCAGTGACCATCTCCAGAAGAATGAAAATTCCATTTTTTTCCTCAGGGAAGCTGTTACAGATGTGCATCACACAGTTTCCTTTTTTGCTTTTGTTAAATTAAAGCAATATTTTAAATATCCTGAATATCCTGAATATAAATTGTTCTTTCCCCACTTACTACTAGATCTGAAGAAAAAACAGGAGATGGTCTAATTTCCTTAGCAACAGAGTCAGGTGTGATTTATGCCACTGTGTGTTCCTGCAGCTGTCTCCAAGCAACAAAACAAACTGCAATGCCAACTCTTGTAGGCACAATATATGGAGGGGGCTGAGGGAAAACTTTGGAGCCCAAATGTCTATCTCTGGCAAACAGGAGGTAAGACTGAACAGACATGGAGTTTTCCTAGAAAAAGAACTAAATCAAATATTCTAAACATATCAGTTCAGCCTGACAAATGCTCAATATGCAAAGAGTAGTCTATTTAAATCAGTCAGTGTTTAGGAGACAGCTGTAGATGTGTCTTAACACTTTACCAAGGTTTTCCCTTTGCTTATGAAAATCGCACCACTGTGTTTTCTCTCTCTGAGCTCAGAGGAGACTTCTCAGAGTCTCTGTGCAGCAAGAGCTCTCCTGAAAAGCAGAGTAATTGCATTGAAAAAAAAAAAAAAAAAACAGTTATAATTCACTGTTAAAGTAGTTGCCAAAATTTGCCAAATTTAATTTGCCATTTCAAAGCTGTTTCCTCTTTGAAGTCAAGAGGCTTGCATCTACAATTGTATCATGTTGGCAAACACTGTGTCTCTAAATAACAACTTTAAAGCTAGTGAAGCTTGCCAAATGCAATCATGACAGATAACACTATTTTCCTGAAAAAAATTACAGTTTTAATTAAGGTAAAATTTGCTTTGGAATCTGAGGGTTTATGAGCAAAAGCTGAAGTTTGTGCATCAGTGTTTGCAAGCCAATGCCTCTCAGGTGCTTGTCAGGTGCAGAGCTAAGACCTGGGTGGGTGGGTGAAAGCAAGAAAGCAAGCAACCCTGCGTTGTGTGAGCATTT
This sequence comes from Sylvia atricapilla, assembly GCF_009819655.1. Lineage (NCBI taxonomy): Eukaryota > Metazoa > Chordata > Aves > Passeriformes > Sylviidae > Sylvia > Sylvia atricapilla. Next base: position 72,173,551 of record NC_089174.1, read on the forward strand.
CATCCCCTCTGCTGTCATACTGGAAATCCATAACACCTCTGAAATGCTGGGATTTCACTGGTGCTGGAGGCAGTGCACTGATGTTTTACACCCCTGAGCACATGCTGCCCATGCGAGCCCAGATCCAGAGGAGGAGTGGGCAGAGAGCATAACCCCTCCCAGGAGTTTCCAGCCATGTCAGTGTGAACTTACTGCTTTCTTTTGGCCTTTGCAAAATGGAAAATACTCCCAGGCCAGAGCCCCCACTCGATGTTGGATGCAACACCAGCATCCATGGCTTGCAATTCCAGCAAGCAGAGGGGAAAGACTTTGTAAGGGCCACTAGACCAGCCCTCATTTTTAGGGATCAGTTTCAAAATGGCATGAAGATCTCTTAAGAGCCAGGTTGCTGGGACCAGGTTTGTATCACTGCTGGCAGTGTTGGTCAGAGTTCATCCCAGCCTAGTAACAAATTAACTAAAGAAATCAATTTACCATTATCCTTCAAACTTCCAAGCTTTCAATTCCTGGGCTTCTACCTAAGCAATTGTGCTCTGAAGTCAACCTCCCTAATTTCAGCTCATTAGGCAATAGCCACCTTGCCTTGTACTTTTGAAAATCAGTGGGGGTTATTTTCAATATATTTGTGCTAAAGGGTTTTGTTCCCTCTTTTTTGCTGTTGTTGTTGGTGGTGGTGGTGGTTTTGGGCCTCATCCTTTAGGAAAAGGAATAGCAATCTTACATCAGAACATTTAGAGCATTTCCTACTTTTTAGACCATCCCACTTCATATATTTGTCCTGAATTTAAATGTCATGTTTCTGTAGACTTTCTCTAGGAGAGCTCTCACTGAAGCATTTTTATGGTACTCTACCAAAATTCTCATCATCTGGCAGCTGTTCCTTAATTTAAAAAGAGCATAAAGCTGTAATGAATAACGTTGATTTTTTTTTAATAACATTTTGACCTGAAGTGATAGATTGTATAAGCCTGGATTTATGCTGAATATTGGATGAGAAAAAGCCATAAGGATTTCTAACAGTCTGCACATACACACTCCGGTTGACACTGCCTCTGTAGATCAGGTCTCACTGCAAGTTTCAAAATTTAAAAAGAAAATATACTACATCTTAGAGACATGGTGCAGTACCAAAATCAGGCTTGTTCTCCTGTTCCCTTTTTTTACGCAACATAATCAAACACAGATTTTTACATCAAAAAGCAATCCCATGGAGCTTCAAGAAATGCTAACTGGCCCTACCACTACAAAATAGTTAACATGAGTCTAATTTATTTTATAAGCTACAGAAGAATTTTAATCATATGAATAATATCACCAAATCTGTGGGACTCCACGTCTGGTGCTGTCAACAAGCTCAAATAACTTATCTGAGATGCAGATTCTTATTCAGTTTTATAGCATGCACCTGTCTCCTACTCTCTGGTGAGGCAGGCTGCTTCCCATTGTAAAATGGCACTAGGTGAAAAAACTGAGAAGCTGATTCTCTCTAAAACACAAAGAAAAGCTGCCTGGGCCTCCCAAATGGTCCCCAAATTGTCTCTAGGTCCTTCAAGAAAAGTGAAAAATGTGAACGTCCCTCTTGAATGTGTAACTACAGGGACATGAATAATGCTTTCCAGTATAAAACCTCTTCAAAAGGAAAACCAGACTTGGGGAAAATACAAACTCATTTTAGATGTTTAATGCTTATCTGCTGATTATTTTTATATGTATTTTTATAAAAATTTATATGCTTTTAATATGAAGTCTGAAAGTATCGAAATGGAAATAAAACTCTCTTTTATGCTTTCCCTGGATTGCAGTTTCTTATACTTAAAAGAATGAGAAAAGTGCTTCAAAACACCCAAATTTTGTTTTGGATGGTTAGGTTTTTTTGCTTTGATAATCCCTCCTGCAGGAATATTTAAAGGATGAGTTAGAAGTGTCAAAATTCTTATTATTCATCAGCAGGCTATCCTTTTCATTAGCTTTTATGTCTCATGTGCATTTGTTTGCTTCTAGAAAACTCACTTTAAATAGCACCTCTTTGGATTTGTTCATTATTTTAATTAAAATAAGCACCGTGTGATTGTTAGAGCTAAGTTTTTATCTTTATCTTTCACCCTTTCATTTGTTCATAAATACTAATTTCTTCAGTGTCCCAATGAGGCTTTTCAGTCTATGTTTAGTGCTGCATATCCAGAAGTCTTACTATGGGATAATAAAAGACTGATTTCTACACTGCCTTATACCAGTCCTTGTAGAACTTGTTAAATTAGATTAGAGATGAAACAGGCTATCAGCAAGTCTACATGCTGCAGTTCTCTTAGAAGACTTGGGTATAGTCTTCTCCATCAGAATGCTGCAATACCACCTCAGTTCTAGGAGCAAGTTGGTGCAAAAGAGTAATGACTAAATCCACCACCTGGGAAGCCTGGGAGGAAAAGGAGTTTAAAGCAACCTAGAACAGCCATGAGGTCTGTATGGGAATTGTGGCCCACAGGTCTGGACCAGCAGCACTGGGGGCCCCAAGCACCAGCTGGCAACTCCAGAGACAACACCAGATGTGTGCATTCCCACTCTAAAATACATGTTCTCCATATCCCTCCCTCTCCTCAAAACTCCTGAAGCAAACTTAAAGTCCATAAGGCACCTCCCCTCCCCATAAATCCACAAAGCTATGGTTTGTCATGAGGGGAGATGTCAAGAGAAGAGCACTGTCCTGTGTCCCCTCTTTTTGTTGGACCAAAAAGTCAGATGAGATGATCGCAGACAAACACTCCCGCTCCTAGAGTGACTCAGTACACCTCAAGAAAGGAACAGTGAATAGGCTGTGCTTCTGAACTCTTCAAGGCAGCTCAACATTGGACTCTTTATGTCCCAAAATCTTCCTTCCTTTCTCATTGCCATAGACATGACAAAACATCTGTGAGATGTCTGTGCTTTGACAATTCTGAGATGAGTTAAGTAGTTAAGTATGTGTATCTGGCAGTTTGGAGTGGAGGAAAAATTTGGGGTTGGTTTGGTTTGTTTTTTTTCTTTAACTTCCATTGAACTGTGCTGCAGATTTGCAAATTTCTCTCCATGGCATACTCGTTCTTTCCTGAACATTTTTCTCCAGTCTATGTGACTTGAAAAAGTGCCTAATGAAATAGTCTTCTGTGCCTGCACCATAAACACTAGTTAGCCCTAGAGGTACCTATTCCCAGCTGATATGCAAAACCCATCTTCAAGCTGTTGCTTCTTTACCCACTATCTAAAAGAGTCATTTCTCATTCCCTGATGAAGCTTTAACCAGTAAAGGATCACAATGGCTCAATTTAAAATTTCCCTAAACAGCAATAAAACATTATTAATCCCTGCTCCCTCTCTGGTCCCAGATCAACTAACAGCCATCATAAACACAGCAAACTGGGCTATTTGTCTATGCTTCAGTTCATATAGGAATAATTTTCTGTTTGATTCTTCAATCAGATCTGCAGACTTTCCATCAGCTGCCTCTTTTATTCTCAGCCCACACAAGAGAGTAAAATTGTCATCTTTTAAAAGCAAATATTGTACCTTCCAGTTACATTTTCATTTAAAAAATAAATCAATAGTTTGCAACTGATAACCAGATTGTGATTGCTTTTAAGATTCTTCTATCTTTCCCATGAGATAATCAGACAGCACAACAAAATATATCTATTTATTATAAGGAACACTCACATATTCAATCAGCCTGTTTTAAAAGGGGCCATAAATGAGATTTAGGATTTTAAACAGCCTGGGTAACTTTCCTTCCTCTTAATGTCCAGTAACTTCCAGTTAAATCCTTCTTCCCTGAGAGAGGTTTTTAAGAATATTTCAAAACTTTTATTTATGTACTTACTTATGTATATGCATACCCCTACTCATATAATTAAGTAAGAAACTTTTTAGTGTTTCTTTTACACAAGCTAAAAAGAGATGAGCCACTGTTTTCTGCCTAGTTTATCTCAAGGCATCCCTATCTGCACTATCCTTCTCTACAACTTTCACCACCAGCCTAAATGCAGGCACTGATCCCTGCCTTAAATCACCTGTTCTGCAATCCACCCAAAAGCAGAAGCAAAGAGCTTCTCTAAAATAATTACCTCAAATAGTATCCTAGCACTCTTTGTCTTGCAGCACAGGACTGTTGTGCTTTCACAATACAGGGGAGATATTGTTTTTGCTCTGGGTTTGGAAAGGAAAATGGATTAAAAGGAAGACAGCAGATGCATGCAAGTATGTTTTCCATAGGTTTCTGTAGCACTTTAAAATACTGTTCATTGGATGTTTCTGCTTAAGTCTGAACAGGTTCACTGGGGATTTTTGTCATTAAAGAAGTTGGATCTGAAGTGCGATGTTCACATGCTTTAATGCTACAACATTTCATTGAAAAGATCCAGGTGCAGACAACCTACCTGCAATTATCTCCAGCTGCGGACATGAAGAGACTGAGAGAAGGCATTTGCCATCCTCCCAGCATGTGATTCCCCTCATTTCTTGAGCTCTCTGGTAGGGACTAACAGAGTTGTGATGCAACACTGAACTGCCCTACAGCATGGCATAGCCCTCAGTGCTAGCAAGAAAACTGAGTGCCAAATTCCTGATCTCACCTAGTAACCTTCTTGGAAAGTCATAGTGATTTAAATGGATAAAACCAGACAAAATTCAGTGGTAACTTCAGTGGCAAGAACTCTGATTGGTTTTCTTTCTTTTCCTTTTCTCCCCTACATTTTGTTCTGTTTTCTTGACTGCTGATATTACTATAGACACCTAATCAGAATCAGGCTAACCCCATTCCAGTGGGAGCGGTGCTTTAATGTCAGAAAAGGCCAGAAAGCCACCCCTTTGGAACCGGGAGTTTTCCCTGGAGTGAGAGACAGCTTTAATGCCAAAGATCCCAAAATTAAGTGGTCTTTACATCTAACTCTGCACATGGAACAAGAGCAGTTGGAATACACTCTCTGTTAGAAACATTACAAGCTGTATATGTTCAAGCATTCCCGGTGCTGGTGCCTGTCCCAAATCAGCCCTGCAGTGTTAAAACTCGGAGGCAAGGTGAGTGCTGCTGGCTCATGACCTTCATCACTGCTCAGGGGTTATGCACGCCGTCCCACTGCTGCATGGCTACCAGCCCTGCTCTTGCCGTGCCGCAGCTGGGAGGACCAAATCCCTGATGTGGGACGGCCTGGTGAAAATAGATATGCACTCAAGCCCCATTAGCACCTTTCCTCCCGCAACTTCCAGATTGTTTCTTCTGCGGTGCTCTAGCTGCTTAGGAGTTTCACTGCTACTTAGCAAAGGCAAATACACACCCCACCGCGCCAGTACTATTGTACACAATATTCCACAATGTTCAAATTACACCACACCGAGTCAAAAGCCTGATCTACACGGTATGGTTCAGGATGAATTGATGTAAAATTCCATACCAACACCACAAAAGAACTATTCATTTGTGTTGTTATGCATTTTATTTTTGTTCCCTTTTTGTTTTGCTAATGAAATGTTGATTTATATTGTGAAGCTATAATTATATGTGAATTTTCATCTGCTATAGGTCTTTCCCTTCTCTATTCCCTCACTAGATTTTATAATTCTTTCTAACAGAAGGATCCATACAATGTTTTCACAAGATTAAATAAGACCACTTAATTATGCTAAGCTAGTTCAATAGCTGCCTGCACAATTGTAAACATCGTGTGCCCTGTCTCAAAGAAATATCATATTTTTGTTACATCAAAGCAGCATTTAAATGGAAATGGGAAATCAGAGAAATTACATGTAGAAGAATTTAAGACTAGTTTTATTTGATAAATTACCTTGAATTTGCTAGGCACAAAAGAAAAAATAACTTATCAAATCATATTCCACATTCAAAACTGATTTATTATGAAATACTATGAACTGAACAGATTGTTCCTGGTGACTTCCAGAAATTTAGAACCAATAAATTTCTCTGAGTTCCACTCCTTCAACTTGCTGGTGATAGGGCAGGAGATCCATCGTTTCGTGGGATGTGGATGTGCCTGTCTAGGGGATGGTGCAGTATGGCTCCACCAGTTAGTCTCCTTCTCAGACTCCCTTTTAATACTTCTTGACCTTTCTACTTCTCCCCTCAGCTCTGCTACCAGTCTGAGCAGATTGTCCGTCTGGTCGCACCTCACACGGCAGGTGTTTCTGCTGCCACCAGGCTTCGACACTTTTTACCCTTTAGAGCAGCGCCAGGCTCTGGCACTCCCAGCACCGAGACCCGGAGCCCGCACACATTCGGAGCGCTCGCTCTCGGGTCGTCACGTCCTTTCTGGTGCACGCAGGGGATGTGACTTTTGGAGAACGGACGAGCTTGGACTCGTGGAGTTTTGACGAGTGGAAACCTAGCCTGAGCTGCTTGGGCGGTGCTTGAGCACCATCCGAGCTCAGTGCGGGCAGCGCGGTCCCTGCAGAGCTTCGCTGGGACACGGCTCCACCGCGGTGCTGCTGGGGCTCCTGTGTCTGCTCCAGTATCGAGGGCTTGCCAGGTAGGAAGGCTCCTCCTGCTCGGTGCCCTGAGGCACAGGGATGTGACTCACTCCGGCTTTGAGGTCCGGGAGGGATCCCAGGCTGGGCAGAGGCTGCTTTGTGATCTGCCCCTAAGTAAACGCCCGAGGAGATCTTCACCCGGCATTTAGGGATAACCTTCGAGCTCTTTGAGAGTTCCTGCATCTTTCCCCCCTCCTCTCCTCCTCCTTCTCCTTGTCCCTCTCCTCTCGTTGTTCCTCCACTTGCCCCAAAAACTTTTGGAACTTTGAAGCTGGCAGAACAACAGTGTAGCTCAAGAAGATGAGTTTAGAGTAGTTACAGCATCATATATATGTACATGCTCCCTTCCCCTATCTGAAGGGGGGCACAGGATATCACTCAAAATACGTGGCACAGACTTGCACATTTGAAATGTAACTTCACGGTGTAGTTTTGGGCTCTTCCTGTTTTATACTCATTTATGCCTTGTTTTTTCCCTTTCACTTCTCTGCTGCTCAAGACCACGTCTCACAGATAGTGCTGCAACATTACCATTTGCTTACAAAATAATGGTTCCAGTCTTTTCTCATAAACTCAGATGCAGCTCAGAGTTCAATGAAGGTGTCATCATATTAACTATAATCAAAATTGGCCTGCATGTATCTTAAATGCAATTATATAAGTCCCTTCATCTGAAGTAAGCATTTTCTCTAAAGGTTATTTAGCAGTCATTGTCCAAATATAGGAACCCATAACATTTCTCATGCCTTTGATTGAAGTGGTTTATCCTCTGTCAAGAGCAAAATATTAAGAGCATAATATCACTATAGCATCTTATTATTTGATTTTTAGCATCTCTGTGTTTGCTTATGCATAAATAACAAAGATGTTCTCTGCAGTTTCATGTGGGGAACCCCACTGGCACCTTATGTTTCTCAAGCTGTAGGAAAAAATATTGACCTTCTTGTCCTCAACCATACAACCAAGAAAGCTACAGCTAAGGCCTTTATTATATTAAAGGATTCTTCACTGTACAAAGCTAGGCAGATAGCAGTGTTGGTCCAGATCAAATAACTTCCAAAAAAACAACTGATTTAATTGTAAGAATGAAGTCACTTAAAAGTCTTGGTGATATTCAGAAACTTCCACAAGACTGGATGAAAACCACTATTCTCTGACATACCCTAGTACTTGTAGTCATGTACAGTCCAGACTGGAGACTCCTAGAAAAGATGAGAAATAGAAACAGTTTTCAATGTGGCAAGAGAAATCGTATGGTTACCAGGTTGTTGGTAAATCAACTGCCAAGAAACTTGTCTGTAAAGAAGTAAAACTCAGTTAACAACTCAGGATATTACCTAATGGGAATCCTTTCCTCAGGGTGGCTTAAGAATGGTATAGCGTATGGAGCCTCTTTTGAGGAGAAAAGCAAAGATGCTGACTCTTTCACTTGAGCTCCAGGAACTAGACACTACTATGAAGACATCCAGAAAAACACTGCTAGGTGATGGTGCACTCTGGGACCAATATGATATCAAACCAAACTAGACAGATAGGAGAAAAAAACCTTGGCTCCATGTATTCTGACCCCAAGAGTGAGACAGGATATGATAGAAACGTGATAGAAATAATGGAGACGCACCATTCCTCATATTAGCAGAGTGAAATGGGTTTTCCCAGAGTCCTAAACAGAAGGGTTTTTTAAAAGACTGGGTGGCCAGTATTTTGTGTGTTGCAGCAGTAATTATTGGGAATGGAGGGAAGTGGAACACTAAGGATGGCAGTGGTTTTAAAACAGTATGTAAATGAGACAAATGTAACACAGACATTAACTCAACAAATCACAAACAAATTGACCTACAGTGACAGACAAAATGCAAAGAAATAGCTTTCCAATTGATAGAAATTGCAGCAAGAAGCAAAAAGAACTGGAAATTTCTTATTTTAGAGAAGACACTTAATATAATTGACATTACAGACAACTAGTGGGAGGAACTGCATGTCTAGAATGTTAAGAGGATTGCTTTTAACCTGGTTAAGAGAAATAAAACAGATATAAGACAGGTGGAACAATTACAGCATGTGTCACAGGAACCATTGCTCACCTTAGAGACTTTAAACTACAATCCAGAGCACGCACACACACAAAAGGACTGAACATCAGTTATATCACCTATGAATTTGTTTGATTTTCCTTTTTTAGCTCTTTTTTGTGTGTTTGACATATACAAGAAGATTGAACGTTGTAAAACAATGACAAGTACCTATATAGACAATAAGACTGTTGTTTTAGGTTGCTATTCTGAAATTTGCTTCTTCGACTTGAATGCTACCTGATGTCTGTTCTGTTCCTGTCCCATCTGGTGAATCCTTCAGACTGCTAAGTGGTATTTCTCTGGGTTTGTTTTGTTTGGGTTTTAGTTTTGTTTGGGATTTTTTTTTTGTTGGTTTGGGTTTGTTGGTTGGTTGGTTTGGGTTGGGGTTTTTTTGGTGGGGAGCACAGTGGTGTTAAGCTTTTTGCAAATGTTCACACACTTTATTTCATGTTAAAAGGTAACCAAGAAAATTTGGTGGTTTTCCCCCGAAGTTTCATTGTATACATTCCCACTTGGAAGTCTTCAAGGTCTCACAGTTTTAACGGTTCTAGTTCTTCCTGAATCTTGTAAGACAATATTCAAGGACTAGTGACAGCAACAGTGATAAAAAAGGAGACAGTGTTTCTACTGCTTATGCAGATAGTTTTAGGCAGCTTCATTTGAAAGAAAGGACCAGACTAAAGAGCAGAATTGTCATTCTTTGAGAAAAGGTTTAGATGGTCAAAAAGCTAAAATTGAGGCAGAGAATTTTTTTTTTAAAAACAGTCCTTCAATTAAAAAAACAGGTTCAAGATATACAGACCAGATAGAAGGCAAATATACAAAAAAAGCGACAAGGAGGAATAGGTACAATTAGTATGTTATCTAGCTTAGAGTATAGAAAGGTGTAATAAGAGAAGTTAATATGTTACATAAAGATTTATGGCAGGCTTGGCAAAGAACAAAACAACTTCCATTTAAATGTTTTAAGAAAAAAATAAAAGTGAAACCAAGATGGGCACCTATTTAATGAATGCCTCTTTCTATCTCATTAGGAGCAACCTTCATAAAATAATTTACTATATCGTATCTGGAAAAAGGGAAGATGAGGTACTTGAAGTATTTTCCTGACAAAGTTGAAAAGGCCAGCAGAAGAAGCAGCACACTAATCTTATAGCAGACATACACTTGAGACAACAGGGCCGGGTAACTTCTTCCCAAAGCCATGAAGTGAATTTTCTGTGGAATGTTCTAGACAGCTAATTTTATATAGAAAATAAGTTCTATCAGAGGCCAGGGGAAACATCTGATGCCTGGAAGATCTGCAACATTGTCCACACTTCAGCTGGAGCAAACAGAATGACAGATGGTGGCTTAATTTGATAGCAATCTCAGGCAAAATAGTGGAAAATCAAATAATCAATTGTAGGAGATTCAGCCGACAGAAAATGAGCCATCTTGCATCTACCATGGCAACACATCTGCTACTGCTGTTCTTTAATCTGCCCAAATGCTTAGTGAAGGTTTTTTTGCTTTGCAGACAAGAAGAAGATACAGCTAATCTCAAAGGTTAAGGTCCTTGTGGTGTTACCTATATCTTTCTGTATTCACCATGTTGCTCTCTCCCTTTCTTCCATTTTCCAGAGTCAATGCTCTTCAGTTGTAGCTGGAGAAACAGCTTACCCATTGAACTTGGGAAATAAGTTTTGCCAGACGGTGCACTTAATTATCAAGTGGCAGAAGGTAAAGATAACTTGAAGTCTTGAATGGTGGTGCTAAATTGTGCTTGGCTCTTCTTTGTAAAGTCACAATTGAAAAATGAGTGTTCTAAAATGTCTTCAAAGTGCTGGCTAATGTGTTGGATTATTTCTTTTAAAATAATGGGAAAAATGCTGCCTGAAGACTAAAAATCAGCAGCAGCTGCAGTTGCTAGAGCTTCAGTGCACAGCAGCTTGCTTGTAACCTAAGCAATGAGCTAAAACATGAAACAGACTCAATTACAGAGTAAGTTTGCATGATAGCAGAATACTGTAAACAAGATACAGTGCATTTGAGAGATCAGCAGAGAGCAGAGATGCACAGCAGAATCCTCACTGAGATAATCCCCAAGCTGTGAAAATTCAATCATAGAAGAAACACTGTTTTGACCTAATTACAAATGCAAATACCTAGTGCACCAACCTTACAGTATGAGCTCTGTGGCACCCAGGGATCCAGTTGAGTTTTGAAGACTGATCATTCTGATCAGATAAAGAAAGCAGAACATATTGTTACTCAGAGGGGTGTGTGTATGTGTGTATGTCTATATGTATATACGTGTATGTTAAAAGAATGATTCTTTGCAGTACCTGATAAAATATCCTGATTTTATTAGTTTTTGAGAAACAACTGTTTCGTAAGGAAGTTTTGAGATACTGAAAAGTATGACATGAGTGTGTCACAGAATGAGTCAGACATTGTGCGGAAAATGGGCTAGCAAGGTTTTCAAACCATAAATTGGTTTAAAAAACCGGAATGAATAAATAGAAAAGAATCTTACATGGATAGGACTGGAAGAGACTGCATGGCTTTAAGCAAATAGTCATGGCACAGCAGTGTCCATGGTCTCTTTTCTAAAGAGCTTTTGTAACCCAGTCTGGAAGAGATGACGGTACCCAGTGCAGCTATCAGCTCAAAGCAGCAGCAAGGTCAGATCATGTGGCCTGGGGCTTTCTCCAGACCCATCCTGAAAGCTCCAAGAACACAGACCCACTGCCTCTCTTAGCAGCCTGCTCTGCACTGAATTGTCCCTACAGGGAAAATAGTTTCCCTTTGTATATAATGTGGAGTCTTCCTGTTCCAGCTTAGACACACACTCTCTCATCCTGCTGCTTGGTACTGTTGCAGAAAGCATGGCTCCATCTTCTCAGTGACCTGCCCAGAGGCAAAAGCGGGCTCTGAGGTGCCTTCCCTTCTCCAGCAAGAAGCAGTTCTGTCTGTCAGGCACTCCTTGCCAGGCTCACTCTCCCTACTCAATCTCTTCTTCAGGTTTTGTTACTCCTTCAAAAGCCAAAAAGGTGTTCCCATTAAGTTCAGAGATGTATAATTTAAAATAGACTACTGTTGATCTGATAGCATTAGGAGAGAGTTGTTCTGTTCAATGCTTATACACACCTGTAACAGCTCTGTTGGTCAGGCAGTATCAGTAAGGGAGTCCTCATTTCCATTTCAGGATGCTAACAATTGTTGGTCTTAGTATCTTGTGAAAGGCCCTTTTAATAATGAAAAAGGTTATGGTAAAAGAAAGTATTTATGGATAGAGGCAATTTTGGCTGGACAGGACATAAATTCATCAAACTTTCTCAGAGTAATGAGTAAGATCTGTTTTCTAACTTGGGAAGTTGATGGGTTAATCTGGGCCAAGTACTGCTGAGAAGAAAACCCCAGCAAAACAAAACAACCAAAACCAACCATCACCATCCTATATTTTCTTAAATGTGTGAATAGTCATTTAAGATTGTACAATAATTTCACCTGATCATTATTTGGTCTCTTTGTCTTTAGGAATACAATATTTGTGAGTATTCTGTTCAATTTATTTACTCTACGGTATGACAAGAAAAGCACTGATATTAAGGTGCTTGGAGTTGCAAAACCCTTGGCATGGCAACTTAGACTTAAATGCCATACAACATATGCATTATATTAAAACAACTCAAGATAATTATTTTTCAGGACTACCTACTTTTCAAAGCAATTATTTCAAGAATACATTTAATTGTAAATAGGAATTTAATAGTAGGTACTAAATCAAATAGATCTCCATTTCTGGACAACAGAAAGTGAAAATGAGATGTTCTGGATATGTGCAATTTTCTCCAAGTCCCACATGCAAACATCTTACTCTGAAATATCAATTTTCCCCTTCACCTCTACTTTTTTATGCTCAAGCCAACAAGCTTACATATGGACACTGGGCCCAATGTAAGTTGCATGTTAAAAATTTGCTTCAGATTAAAATAATTGATAACTTTCACCATCTTTTATTTTTGACATGTTGGAAACAACAGAAACATTACAATAGAGATATTATATGCCCAGAATACATCTTCTTAAATGAGAATCAGATTCACCCAGAATGAATAAACCCATGATAGATGCAGTGCACAGTGTGCTCAGAGACAGCAGTTCTCTTCCAGTTTGAATGGGGCCTTATTAACTAATTACACAGTAATAATCAGAACATGCTGATCCCAGTGAGTAATGACCAGAAGGGTGTGATTTTGTCTGTGCACACCTAGACCCAGCAAGCCCTGAGTCATTCATCCTCAGGAAACTGCATTATTCTTATTGGCAAATTAAACTGCATATGAGAGCAGGATCTGCAGGTGTATGGATAGCTTAATTTTATTTGCTACAGTGGCTATTGTGCTTTGTGTACGGCAAAGGGAATTAATGTCATGTATGTCAAATGTCATGTATGTCAAATTAATTGAGAATAATCCCCAGACATTCTAGTTGCTTGATAATCACAACAGACTTTCCAGTAGTAACACAACTGATTTCATTTCACACCAGTGTGTTTATTACACTGAGTCTCTTTTTTTTTTTTTTTTTTTTTTTTTTTTAGTAACAGTGGTCTATATGATACCTGAAGTCTTTGGTGCTTACTGATTTCAAAATAGTAATTGCAGTCATTCACAAAATTTCAAAAACTTTGAATAAAGAAAGAGCAAAAAAGGAATTAGCTGAATTTTTCCTGCTGCCAGCAGGACTTGCTTTCACAGAGAGGAATGTGTCCCATTAATTAGCAGCAATTAAAACATGATTCCAAAGTTCCTTGAGAGCTGTGGAATGGCAAGTCCTTGCAGCCACCAGCCTCTTTCCTGAGGGAAACGACCATTACAAAAAGGCACAGCTTCTTTCCTGCTGAATATGTTTTTCCTTCAACATGATTTTCCACAACATAAAATATAATAGAACTGCTTTGTTAAATCTCAGCTCTACTAAATAATTTCTTGCAACGTGGTTTTCCAAGACAAAATTAAAGGAGCTGAACATATCCCCAGACTTGAAATACAATGCTAGCGCTATTACACCTAAAACTAGAGCTAATGGCTTGTTTTGTGACAAAGTAGCTTTAGCATGTGGTTTCTTCAGCTCTGCATTTTTCAGCAGCAGCTATTACTGGAGGTTTAACAAAGGCATGGACTGCTACTGGCAGCAGTGGCTTGGTCACATTTGTCAGCACAGTGTGACACACACCATTGGGGTAACCTTTCAGACAAACAGGTGGAACATATGCTCTGGACTTCTGCCATGTTTTAGAAATGATGGTCTTATCATTTATGAAAGAAACAGTATCCAAGCATTTAATGTGCCTTCTTGAGGAAAACAGGATGAATCAGGAAAATGAGAAAGGTTCTATCTACTCCCTAACCTAGTGTAGAAATACAAGAATGAACAATTCTATGGTGACATTCAGCCTCCAAGGTGCTCCAAGGAGTTTAATTAAGCATTTCTTGAATTCTCTACTTTCCAACACTTGTAATTTAGAAAACAATCTTTGATATTCATGTATTAAGTTTGATTTTATCAGAGTAGACTATAGATTCAAAAGCTAGTAGTATTTGTCCCATCATTATGTTATCCCAGTCCCTAACAATCATTCATTGACATAATTTAATTTCCTGTGAATAAAAGACAAAAGCAATATTTGAAGCCATAATTTTACAAATGAGATAGCAAGGTCTAGAAAGACTTTTAAAATGGACAAGAAAAGCCTGGGGACAGTGACTTGATCACATAAATAGAAGGAGATTCGGTAACTTTTTTTTTTTTTTTTCTCTGTGTTATAACCATTAATTATTTGGGTAGGAAGCAACCTTAGAGATTATGTAGTTCCAACTGCCCCTACCATGGTATTGGCTTTAATACCAGCCCCTGGTCTTAAACAAAAATGTGCCATAAACTTCACAGTAAGGCTCATGCTCAGCCCACTCTTCCCTCTTCTGCAGGGATACTCAACTGGAAATTCCCTGTGCATCTCAAGAGCCTGTCCCAGAAGTATTTTCTTCCCTAGAGCATGGAATTTCCTGGATGATGGAGAAGTGCCTCAAGCAGAAAGTTTATGATTATTCTGGCAGTGACTTTGTCAATGGAAATGAGGATTTTTTTGAACTCTGATATGAAATTGAATTGCTCACCTTGGTTGTCATTGTTTTTGAGACACATGAGCTGCATGCTATACAATCATACACTTCTAATTCATATTAAGACAGAGGAAAAATAAGTTGTTAGAACCTATACTAGACACAACAAGAATAAGGATGAATAAAGATGTTTCTTTCCTCAAAAAACAAAATAAGAAGGTTTCTGGACTACCTGAAAACTTCCTGACCAAAACATGAATTCTATACTTACCTTGCTAGCCTGTTTTGAGGTGCTCAAAATACTGGTGAGCCGAAAAGATTAATTTGGATCCTTAAGTGTTTCCTAACGCTGGTACAAAACTACTAATGCTTATGTATGTCTTGTCTAGGTAAAAGCTCCATCAACTGCTCTCTGCCCATAGATTTAGAATTTCCAGAATTTCTGGGGTTTCTGCCAGAAGGAAAGGATGGAAAACTATTTGTAATCTCTACAGAAGTATGGCATAAATGTCTTGCTTTGCATGGAAGGGAGGGAACAAAGTGGGGAAAATAGAGCCTGGGTGACTCACTAATATACAGACCTACATAAAAAGAAGTGTCTGTCTAACCAGGACCCAGAAAGTTTTCTCTCTGTGCATGGAGATCTTCAGGTCCTCACTTAGGGTCTAATACACACCTTGATATTACAGGTTTGCAGGTGGCAGGTCAGGCACAGCTTTCCACAGAAGTGTAGGTACTCTTGATCTCCCATCCTATGGACAGAGATTCAGCAGACCATGAAGAGCCTTCTGCATTTCTGTGGGGAGAAGGCAGATGTAAGTTTCAGTAAGGCCATTTCTGGAGTCCATTGCATCTAAGTCAAAATCATTATTATTTACTTATGCCTTAGAAACAAGAAGAGAACCCTCACAGCATAACTGTCAGGGAGGACTAATCACCTGTGTGCCACACAGAGCTGTTAGTGCAGTTAGGATTTGCCTGATACAGTTGTGCCTGAGAGAGAGATTATTTATATACCTGTTGCAATGGCAACACAGAAAGACATCAAGAGTTTTCAGCTGTGCTTATTTTGAATAAGAATGAGTTTTCTTCAGGGATGCTGATCTCCAATGTTTTTTGCCCCCTACTTTTAATATGTTTATGACAAAACAATGAAGAATTGTGGGGCCATTGAAGTGTAGTGGATTAACCTGGGCAGATGCCAGGCCCCCACCAAAGCTGCTCACTCACTCCCAATGTAGCTGGACAGGGGAGACCAAATTTAATGAAGAATTCATGTGTTGAGTTAAGGACTGGGAGAGATCACTCACCAAATCAGAGGCAAAATAGGCTCAAAATTTCTACAAACAAAATCAGAGCAGGATAATGAGAAGTCTAACCCTTAAAAACACTTTTCCCCACTCCCCTCCTCCCTCCCAGCTCCATCTCCTACCCCAGCAGTGCAAGGAGACAGGGAATGGGGGTTGTGGTCAGTTCATCACCTGGGGCTTCTTTCACTGCTGAGGGAGAGGAGTCATTGCCCTGCTGCACCACAGAGTTCCTCCCATGAACTTCTCCAACGTGAGTCCCTCCCACAAGCAAAAGCACCCCTCAAATTGCTGAAATGTGACTCCCTCCCGTAGGCACCAGTCCCCTGAAACCGCTGCAGAGTGGGTCACTCTTCCATGGGTGCAGTCCTTCAAGGACAGGCTGCTCCAGCCTGGGACACCTCTTCCCACAGGTGTCCCACAGGCTCAGAGGCTCCTCTCAGGCACCCACTGCTCTGGTGGGGGGGTCATCCAGGGGCTGCAGGTGGATCTTTGCATCCCTGTGGACCTCCCTGTGCTGCAGGGGCACAGCTGCCTCACCAGGGGCTGCACAAGGGGCTGCAGGGGTTTCTCTGCTCTGGCTCCTGAAGCACCTCCTGGCCCTCCTTCACTGACCTTGGTGTCTGCAGAGCTGTTCCTCTCACATGTTCCACACCACTCTGCTCTCACTGAAGTTAAAACTCTGCAACTTTTTGTTTTGATTTCTTCTTAAATACATTATCATGGATGCATTACCACCATTTTTAATTGGCCCAGTCTTGGCCAGTGGCACATCCATCTTTGGAGCCACCAGGATTGGCTCTGCTGGACATGGTGGAAGCTTCTGGCAGCTTCTCACAGAAGGCACCTGTGCTTCTCCCTTCCCCCCTCCCTCAATAAAAATGAGGCTGTGCAAAACCAATACATGAAGAAATGCAGCTGGGTTTGATCTGGCATGGTCAGGTTCTGTGATATTTCATCAGTATATCAACCTGTTAATCTCTGTGGTAATGAATTTTCTTCTGTGTTGTTTCAAAATTCTCAGATTATGTTTTTCCTGCAAAGTACTGTCTCAAGACTTTCAAATAAAAGGTCAACTATCTGATTTGTCCTTTACTAGGTGATAGATCTGCTTCTGAGGTTTAGTCTTCAGCCAAAGATAAGGGCTAATTTCTGATCCCAGCTAGATTGTCTTAGTGTAATATATTAATTATATAAGTTAAAAATTGCTATGTATTTTTGGGCTGGATAAAACAATGTGGAGTTTTGTTGGACTCTAGAGTTCAGGAGGTGCATAAGGCCTCCCTTTGCCACTTGCTGAAGTACAACTATTGGTAAACTCGAGCCGTCTCTGTCACAGACAAGGTTAAAACAAGAATGGTTGGCAGACATCTCCACCTTAAAGAGATGAGGTCACCAAGTCTGGCAAGTGAGGATGCTGACAGCTGGAACAAAGCACCAAGCGACACTGATGCTCAGGTGTCACTTGGTCCCTCTAAATCAAGACTGAGTATTTTTCTGGAAGATAAATCATACATAGATCAATGAGTCAGGGCAAAGCTTTAATAGTATGTGGCATATGGGTTGGACTAAGTAACTAAAGGTGTCTTCCAGTGTTTATATTGATTAATCAGCTGATCAGAGGAGTGAATGACAGATCATGCATTCAGTGAGAACCACAGGAAGGAATCAGGGCAGGTAGGGCATATATGAACGCTTGACCTTCCACTGTGCAAATAACTGCCCCTTAAATAAATAAAGCCTTAACATATTATATAGGAAGGTACACAGGTACCACTGTGTGGTAGGGCTTTTTTCCTTAGGCAACTCTGTTCCCCTCCATGCTTTTTGTTTGTTTATTTGTTTTACTATGAGACAAAGCATAGAAAGCAGTACATGACTTTCTTTTGTAGCTCATGATTTTATATCCTACATCTGAAAATGAAATGTAGCATGAAATTTACTTTTTGTAGTAATGTGAAATTGGATCAAGTAAAACCAATTTCTGTACTCTTAGCAGGGAGAGCCCCTTAAAAAAAGACTGAAAAGGCCTCCATTCAGTTTAAAAAAAAATAACCATCAGATTTGTACCTTGTCTCACAGTGATTTTATTACCATCTGATATATGACTGATATTGAATTACAGATGGATCACCATATCAAGCCACAAAATTATGAGATTTTCCTTTTTCTCTAATGTATTGTTCAAATTCTTTCTCTCTCTGACTCAATAAAAAGCATCAAGCTCTACACAGCTGCAGCTAAAAGATCTTCCACCATAAAACATTGGCTCTGTTTGCAGCAACTAGGACAATGGTTTTTATTTTAATAACAGTGTTCAGTGATTCATGTTAATAAAAAGATCCTCAAGAAGTATAGGCCTTCAATGCTTGGATTTTTTTTTTAATTAATTATTCTCCCATCTGATTATGATAGTACAGTTCAGAAATCTCTGGGAAAAGTGTCATATTATGACAATTACTGTTATTCACCCTCAGGCTAGCAGAGCAGATCAGCTGCCTGGGAAGTTGCAGCAAAGTAGGGAGGAAGTATCATGGCCTCTTACCCAGTGGCTTCCCCTTGTACTTGATTCTGCTGTGCAAGCTGGGTGACAGAACAGGAGCTGTCACAGCACTGCCCAGCTTCCCCCACATCTGCCTGGCAGCACCACACAGCAGCATATGCTCTGCCACAGCCCACAAGGTACAAAACAGCCCCAGGGTACAAGAGAAGCTCTTGAAAGAGCTTCTGATAAGATGCTATTTACCAACCCCATCAAAAAAATACACAACAAACCAGACCTCATCAAATAAAACAGCTCTGGGACTACACTGATCCCTAGAAGTCCTCCAAAATACCCTCCTCACTGTGAATATTAAATAGCACTAATACACACAAGTTGGCAGAATAAGTGAAGTGTGGGTTCCGCCATGCATCCGTAATGCTGGCAGCCTGTGCATGGGGAAAACAAGCCCACTCAGAGAGCAACTCTCCTCTTTGCATTTTGCATTGCCATGCAGAGTACCTAGCAATACTGCTGAGCCCCTGTGGCTTGAGTAAATAAACAGTTCCAGTTTGTAATTAGTATGAAGCAGAATGATAAAATATAATGAAAAATGAGACCTTCACCAGGCCATAAATAATTGTTTCTGACACAGCTCTGAAGAGTGATTTGTCCACGTACAAAAACTATGCAGGACAAACAGCAAACTGTGAGAGCTTTTAAAATTATCTGGCTGGAAAATACACACATACTCATAGTATACACAAAGATTTCACTGACAAAATTGCCATTCCTCTGAAGCCATAGTGGTGGAATGAACAAAGTCAGACAAGTACTCAGATGCTTGGTTTCACCTGCTCAGGCAGTCTTACCACAGGAAAGGGATTAGCAACCAGTAACAGCTTAAGCAGGTGCAGAATGAGCTCCCAGACAGCAAAGCTGCTGTTAAATTTGAGAAAGTCTGTTTCCATGGTTTCTACAAAAATATTCCAGGTTGCATCAAACCACTTGCTTATCCTGTTTCAGTGATATTCCCCTTCCTGATGGCAACAGTGCAACAAAAATCCTTGCCCTAGCATTCATGCCTTTTAACTGGAGATTGTCCATTCCATGTTAGGAAGCCACAGGCTGAGCTGCCTGCACTCTGCCATTTTGCAGAAGAGGTTGATGATGGTGCCCAGGTCACTTTGGCTGGCCTGGTGTCCATGAGCCCCAGGAACAGCTCAAGGCATCACTGTGTCAATGGAGCCCTAAAACTTCCCAGTCACCACTCCAGGATGTAGTCACCAGTTTAAACACTGCAATTCCCTCCCTGCCATATTTGGTCATTAGCACTCTCTGACCCTGTTGTCAGCTGTAAAGACCCTGTGGACCCCAAGAGTCTGCCCAGACCCCCACAGCACTAGGAAACCTCACCTAGAAGGGTGTGAGCACACAGCACCTTCCTGAATACCCAAGTCACCAGCCATGGGCTCTCCTGGAACACCACTTTGTAAAGGATAATGAAATACTCCTGAAGGTGGGTAGAAGGTAAGATGCTCAGAAGTGTGGTTGCAGCTCACATGCACTGGGTTATGGCCTTACCTCATCCAGGAGCTAACATCAAAAAATATTATTACAAAATAGAAAAAGCTGTTGCTAACATAATCTGAATTAATTGTTTGTTTGTTTGTTTGTTAGATTACAACAAAAGCAATTTGTCTGCAGTATGAATTAATGTGGATCAGAGTAGGCATACATCAAAATGGGTGGCTGGACCCTGTGAGGGCATGAAACATCCTGGAACAGCTAGCCTTTGGAAACTATTGGCAAAGAGGCATGGATTTTTTCTCTTGAAACAGAGTATGAATGAATGAAACAACAGAAAGGAATTTTTAGATTAAGAGGTGTGTGTTTGGCACTTCAGCAAAAGGTGCAAACTGCCAATAATAATGTCAGGCTGGAAGCAGAAGGATAGTGGTCAGCCACAAGAGTCTCTGGAGCAGTCCCTCAGCCTGGACAATGGGTAACATGATGTGCAAAAGTGGGCTGGGTAGACATGTGAAAAGTAAAACAAGAAGTGACAGACAGAGATAGTGGGAGACTATATTTGATAGCTCAGAAAGGCTTGATTTCTATTTGCGCATCTGCAGGCAGACAAAATTCAGTCTGAACTTTGCTTTGTTTTTCATGGTGCTAATGCTGGGTGGCATCAAAGAATGGTGTTTTTATCCCTGTTGTCCCCGCAAGAGGTTCATTCCCATCATCACATGCAACTCAGACTCAGTTTCACAGTCTTTTATTAAGGCCACCAGAACCTGGAGCCATTAATAGGACACAATACTCAAAATGGTTCAAGTCTAAACAAAGTAAAATGTTTTTCTGCAACTATATTTTTCTCTCTGATGACATACTACAGAATGATCCATACCTGGCTGAAGCACCATGGAAACCCTTCAGATAGTACACTGATGGGAGTTCTGTAAAAGCCTGTAAAAAATCTGTAAAATCGTGAACAGAACTGCATACACAGAAGGGAGATGTTAATACTATGCATTAGAGCCTCTGCAGGGGCACACTGTGAATTGCTTTATGTACTGCCTTCTAAAGTTTATTCTTTGGTGTAAATCTAAATGTGGAGAAAGAAAAAACAATCTCTGTTCAGATCATCTGGGAAAATATTGTTTAATGTCATTAATATTGTAAAATAATCAATTACAAGCCAACTGTTTCTTGTACAAAGCAGTCCAACTTTGTAGACTCAAGGGCCTTTTGAAATATTCTTGCAGCCTTTTGGTGTCTCATAGCACTGTCCCCACAGCCTGCTTTGGCCTAGCATTGGGAACTACGTGGATTTTGCTGCATTGGTGTCCACAAAGAGTGGGGGTGTTCAATGGGACCAGCAAAACCTGGGTCTTCATAAGAAGGCAGAAGGCTGTTGCTCAGCCATGGTCTCTCAGGCTTAAAAGCATCAGCAACAGAGAGTACATGTGTTCAGGCATGACTAGTGTGTGAGAGACTAAACATCCATGAAGACTGCATGATTTTAAAGAATAAACAAGCAACATTGGGTGCATTCACTGCCTGGATAGTCCAGAGAAGCCTTTGTTTTTCACTGTGAGTGATGGTACTGATTGTGTTCTTCACCACCAGCATGACTGCTGCATGTTCTGAGTAGAAAGAGGGAACTACAGCTAGAGGTTACTAGCACACATACCTTAGCTCCTGTGTAATGGAAGGCTGCCCTCAAAGGACAAGGCAATTATTCCTCTTGCAGGGAGTGAATGTGCAGGATTTCTGGAAACTGGGAAGAGTGACAAAAAAATTCCTAACAATTCAGAATTATTTGATTTTGCCAATGGACAATGACAAAGCTGTCCAGAAAATCTCACCTAACATAGCAGCTACTGCTGTTTCAAGACCTAAGAGTCCCACACACACATGAAAGTGTGGTGCACCCCTGCAGAAGATGCTGACATTACAAATCCGCATGCTTCTCATTTAGAGGGGTGGCAGGTTGCAAAATGGCCAGCTTTTAATAATCCTTGGTCACAATTTCTATGCAGACTCTTTGTAAAGGATCCCTAAACAATGTGCCAGACTCCAATGGCTACCATTAGAGATGGTCCTGTGGACACCTATGATTATAGCTAATGATTAGCCACAGTTATGAACAATTTACTGACCTTTTGGATTTCTTCATTCAGTTAGACATGAATATTTTACTAGCTTATGAATGGTAAAGTGCTCAAAACCAAAAATGTAATGCAAAGTAAATACACTTATATCCAAACTGTGTTTTTCAAACAAAAACAAAAATTCCCTACTGAAAGATAAGAATGTCAGTAGGATGTATTGATCTGAGAAAAGAACAACTGCTGCCAGAGACACACCACATCTACCTGGCTGCTTGTACACAGGCACGTCTATTCGGTTCCATGCTTTGGAATTGCCCAGAGACTTGTCTCCTTGCCAGGCCATTGCTCTCAGTTTCTGTCTGACCCTGCTGGCATTTCCAAAAGAAATCTCCCTGACAGATGAACTAGTTCGGTCTTTCATGTTCTATTAACCAAAACTGAGGCCTAGAGAAGGAAAGAGCTAGGCAGTGAGGAGCTGAAGACCTATTGACTAACCTGAGATTCAGATACTGAATCAATGCTTTCACAATACTTTTCCTTACAGTTAAGTTTTTCTTTTCATCCTTCTACCATGCACAACCCCCCCAACAAACAAACAAACAAGCAAGCAAACAAAAACAACCAAAAAAAAACAACAAAAGAAAACAAACACACACTCCCCCCAACCCCCCCCCCCCCAAAAGAGAAAAAAAAAAAATAAAAGGGTTGCATGCTGCTGATGCCACAGCTTTCCTGTGTCTGCTTTCCCTGCAGAGCAAGCAGGGACATGCTGCCTCATTTAACCTTCCTTCATAGTCCTAGATGTTGTAGGTGCTGCACCCCTGTTGAGATTTTACTCTCAGTCTGAAGTGGGTTATTTATGAAGTTTTCAGAAGACATGTCCAAACAGGGCAGAAGCAAACAAAAAGAACATGATTTTTTAGAACAGACCATACTCTTAGAGAATGCTGCATCACATTCTCCCAGAAGCCCTTAATTCTCAAAAATTCAGCACTGTTTCAGTATGTACACCATCCTGTCAAAATTACCAATTCTTTTGTTTTTTTGCAAAGCCGCTTATTCAATGGCATTTACCTACCCTTGAAGAATACAACAGAAGAAGATAACTAAAACTTGGGTGTTTTGTTACCAAGGACTGAGCCTCCACATACATATGTTAATGCTACACATACAGCACCCAGCAGGTCCCATGACTTACTGTGGGAGAAGTCTGTGGGAAAATCCAGAATTCTGTCCCAGGGAAAGACACTGCTGAACATCAGAGAGACAGTTAAACAAGAAGCTTTTTTGCAAACAAAAACATTCCCACTTGGTGGATGTTATCTGTTGAGCTATCACAGGCCTGGGTAATATGAGTTAGCAGTTTGAAGAGAAAGTTTTAAGCAAAAAACTTCACTTAAATTGTGGTTTCATGAAGGAAGGCTGGAAAAAAGTGCAGAGCAGATGGATATAGGAGAGTGATTTTAGTGATGATAATTTTGTGAAGATTCAGCCTGGAACAAAAACTTTACAAAGCAGCATCTCCTGCTTTTCAGGGTAATTGGCAGGGCAATGGACAGTGGCAGTCAGTTCAGCCAGGAAAGCCAAGCGAAGTGGACTGTTAAAATGACCAAAAACCAAGCAAAAAGTGTTAAATTCAGGGGGTCCCCAAGACATCCACTCATCTGCCAAGACATTCTCCGGCCACAAACTCAGCAAACTCAGAGCCTATGCTGATAAACAAGATTCACCCGTAGGAAGAGAACAGCAGAGACTGGAGACATCAGGGTCTCTCCAGTAACTGCAAATGGATGGACTATTGCAGCTGTCACTGTTTCCTGCTGTTGCGTAAACCACTACAGAGATTTAAGCAGAGCAAGTCAAGGAAATATGCACTGAGACTCCTTTGAATGCCCCAGCAGCAGCAGTGCATGTTCACTGCCCTGGTTCACCAGTCACTGTTTTGGGTAAAGCCAGAGAAGTGTCCTTCCCAGAACCCCAGAGAACTCAAACACAAGTAACAACAGTACAAAAACTGAGTCAGTAGAGGCACAAACCTCATCCCTTTTCTCTGAGAGCTTGTCCCTTCACCTGTTCTGCCCCTCACAGGGCCATGATGCTCCATCCTAAAACAAGCTCAAGCCCTCCACTTCTGTGACCAAATAAGCTCTTCACAACTTGCCTCTTCAGATACCCAGAAACTGTCTTTTATATTAAAGTATAATTTTATCCATAACCAACACATCCTGAGCTAATAACATGTTTCAGCTCAAAAACCTTTGTTCCTCTCCTCAGCATTTACCACTCAGTGTATTTATTAAGAGATATTATATCTCCTCTGACCTTTGTTTGACCTGGCTAAAGGAGCTAAGCTCATCAGAGGAAATGTTGTAATTATTCTGAAACGCAATTACCAGTTCTGCTAACAAGAGAGAATAGAGAGACTACAAAGTCAGGGGACTTCAGTAGTAACAATTAAAATAGGAAGGTGCCTTAGAGGCTTTAGCTAAAGACAATCATTAATTCCCCAAATACGTGTTTCCCCATGAGACAGAAATGAACAAGTCTTCTACTAAAGATAAGGATAATTCACTTTACACTCCATGATATGAAACCTGTCCAGCATCCAGACAGCCTCCATCTGGAACAGCTCTTTGCACATCTTCTGGTTTTGCCAACGTGGATCTCAGGAGGTGCCCCCTGCCACGGCACAGGCAGTGCATGCACAAGCTGTGGCAGGAGGCAGAATATTGGCTGTGCCAAGGAGCATTGTTCCACAGGTTATTAGTGAATTTGTTTTCCACTGACATAGACCATTAGACCCACTTGGCATTATGTCCAATCGAGTCTGTTTTCAATCTTTTTTGAAAGACAAAACACCCCCCTATTTCTCTTCTTTATCCAAGCTGTGATTTTAAGACACTAATGTTTTTACTTTAATGTGTCAGAAGTTGAATGGGAACTAAAAAATAACTGGGAAATCTGACCCCTCATTTGGGAAGGGGCCTGTCATTAAATCAGAAGCAGTCCACATGTCAAACACTCCATTTCCAAGAAAGAACAGCAGAAGAAAAGTTTCAGATTCAAATGACAGGATCCTCCAAGAAACCAGTGGCTGAACAAACCGGACATGAAGCTGTGCCTGGGACATGGCACTGCTCACCAACACCCAGGAAGAGGCACCCTGGAGGCATTTGCCTCCTTGTTCAAATTAGAGCCTTACAGAGGTGGTAGGCACATCACTAACACATTACCTGCCCCACTGCCTGCCCAGGCTGCACTCCAGAAAAGGCAGATAGGGCAAGAAAAAAAAAAAAAAAAAAGCTTGTGTACTCATGGATAATGCCTGGATTCATCTCTCTGGCAAGTGCTTCTCCCATTGCTCAGGATGATTTAAGCCTAGTCTTTCCTAGCTTTCCAGAAAGCATGATTATTTTGATTTATAGTAGCTGATCTATGAAAGAGATGCATACATGCTGAGGAATAGTGTCTGTTCCAGTGCTGGAGCTTCTGAGCACAGCCTTTGTGCCAGCCAGAGATGGAGCACTTTGCTGCCTGCCAAGGCATTGTGCAGGGTTTGAGGCAGACTACAGGGACGTGGTGCCCATCCCCATGGCATCAGCTGCCTCATTCATTGCAACTGCAATAGAGGAATTCAAGCAAATAGAAATACAAGCAACTTCATTACTTTCCTACCTGCTTCAGCCATGTAGTGACAGCTTTAATTAGTGTAGATAATGCCACAAGTATAAAACCCTGACATAACGTAATGTCTCTTGGTGGTATATAAATGTCAAGACATTCATGGAGGAGAAGTGTTGCAGCAAAACAAATGCAGTATTTTCATTTACTGAGTGATAGATAACGATGCAAATGTCACCAGATGGTTGAAGGGTGCTGTGCAGATAAGTGGAGGTGGATCACTCTAGCATGCAGCCCAAGCTGATGTGAACTATCACTCATGAGAAGGGGACGCCCCAGGCAATTTGTACTAGAGCTGCCCGAGACAACATGCCAGGACCAGGCCTTGGTCATTCATCATACACTCATTGAATAGTTTGCTTTGGTAGGGGACCTTAAAGATTATCTAGTTCCAACCCTCTTGCCGTGGCCAGAGAACCTTCCACCTGACCAGGTTTCTCAGAGTCCCACCCAGCATGATTTGGACATTTCAAGGGATGGAGTGCCCACAGCTTCTCTGGGAAACCTGTTCCAGTGACTCACCAACCTCACAGTGAAGGGTATGTAATATCCTAATGTATTTCTTCCTAATATCTAATCTAAACTTAGCTCCTTTGAGTCTAAAGCCATTACCTTGAGTCCTGTCACTACATGCCCTTTTAAAAAGTCCCTCTCCAGCTTTCTTGTAGACAACCTCCCACAGACACTGGAAGGTGTTCTACAGCCTCCCTAGAGCCTTTTCTTCTCCAGACTGAAAACCTCCAACTCTTTCAGCCTCTTTGGCCTATATATTGTGGGATACACCCTTGCAGTTTTTTCCTCACTGGATTAATCCAGCCTCCAGCTGATTTAATATCTATCTTGCCCATAAATCGTGCATAGACAAAAGAAAACACAGGTTCTTGAAGAAGAGAGGGGGAGAGAGAGGCAGAGAGGACCCTTTCCTCAAAGTCCTTCACACAGTGAGGATTTGGGCTTCAAGGCACCTTGACAGTATAAGCAATGAGTAGTAACAGGATATAACCTGGACACAGGACTTCAGTTTGAAAATGATATGACTTTAAATTAAATTAGCCTTTATGTTCTGTTCAAATCATAATCTAATTTCACTGACATTTTCAGAAGTCTCCAACAATATACACAGCACAATTAATGCATTAAAAATTCAAATGGCAAGTCAGGGATAAGCTAATAAATGAAGAACAGAAATTATTTTCTAAAAGGAAACAACCTCTTTTTTCCTTTTTCCTCATTTTCATTGTTGGCATTGAATGATATTTCAGGGTTTTTAAATGCAGACCCAAGTTTCATCAGCACATGTACTCCAACCACTGAACACCAGCAGGTCCCCAGGTCATGATCATAGCTCTGTGCAGCCTCCCAGCACCTCATCACAACAGGAGCAGCCCAAGTCTGCCAGACACAGCACAAGGACATGTGCAAGAATTTCACATGCACCACTTACTGTGTGGCTGAGGATGATTCTCATCCCCTTCACTCCTGCTGGAAAAGAACCCAACAGCAGTAGGAAAGACCTTGCAGTTGGAGGAGTTTGTAATTTTATGCATCTCCTGAATCCCTGAGGAAATATCCTTGAGTAGCAAAAATATTATCTGCCTTTTATTCAGCCACAAAGGGATTTATCTGAGAGAGGTGCTACAACAGAGGAATTCTCTCATGTGATGATGCCAAGAAAAATTTTGATATACCGTTTAGAGAAAACAGGCTAGAACTCCACATTATAAAAAGTGATTTCCTGTTAAAAGCAGCATTTTCATAAGCAGGCAGCTTAGGCAAAAAAATCAATGATTAAAAATGTCAGCTGATGGTCATCATCTAAAAAATTACAGAAATGTAATGTAGACATGTTAAAACAGGCTCTAGAAAAAAAAAATCAATCAAACTGTTTTCTCACTACACATTAATGAATGTCAGCAAAGAATTTTTCCAGCAGTGCCCCACACTGTGGAGAAATTGCAATGCATGAATTTATTTTCCAGGTAGGTGATTTAAAAAAATATTAAAGCAAGACAGAGTCAAATTGTTAAATTTCTTTCCTCTGAAGCACTGAGGGTCAATCTTCCCTACTGTCAATATTTTAGTCTTTAATGCATCTATTTTCTTAAGATTTTTGTTTTCTTTTTAAATCAGATAAGCCCTTGGATGGGATTGCTTGATCTTTGCAGCTTATGCTGCCCCAGGAGACAGGTCTCCTTTGCCCCTTGCCCATGTTTTTGTAGGTCTCCTGTCATGAGCATCTTCCTGCAGCACTGCCCACAAATATGCCTGTGAGCTGTGGGTGAGAGACAGAAAAGTGATTAATGGAAGCAGCTTCCCTGTAGTGCATGTGCAAAGGCAGACACCCTGCCAGACAGGAATACAGCTACAATTTTGCCCACTTCCAAAAGCCTGAGTTTATCTGCAGACAGTCCTGTCCTCAGTAGAAAAGTTCTTGTAAAGCTGATCACATCCCATCATAGGGGAGAGCAGGCCATATTTGGGGGATGTGGCCATCACTCCAGAGCACAGGAGGTTGTGGAAAACCAGTAAGGTAACTACAGAGTGAGCAGAGCCTTGGAAGGAAAGATCAGCCTTCAGGGTACAGCAGGGACCAGAGGGATTTTGGTGGATGTTTTCTTTAGTTGTTTTTTCTCTTAAACCCTCATTTCTATTCTGTCTCACTTTGAGGCTTTTCATCAATCTTTCAGTTTGCTGCTCAGGCCCTGGGGTTCAAAGCCTTTTGGTGTCCTTGGCAACTGTGGCAAGGGAGTGGTGCTGCAGCTGCCCTCAGAGCTGGCACTGGCTGGAAACCCATCAAGAATGGGGGAATCTATCCATAGACCACTCCATTTCCATTCAAAAGCAATATGAGTGACATTAAAAAATAGAAACAATGCAAAAGGTTCTAAAACCTCATTAGTATTACAGGCTGTGTGACTTGGAAAGGCATCTTTTGAGGTCAGCTTGTCTAAACACCCTGCAAAAGCAGGTCACCCAGGGCAGGTTGCAGAGAGCAGCATCCACCCAAGTTTTGAACCTCCTCAGTGTTGGAGACTGCACACCCTCTCTGGACTGCTCAAGGCATGAAGAAGAAGCTGATAGGCATGATATTACCATCATAAGTATTTCAGTTTCAGCTTTTCTAACATTTGGCAATGTAGAAAGAAGTTTCTCTCAGCTCATGCTGAGGACAACTATAAAAGTCGGTTTCCACCAACTTCAGATGTGTTCAGTCAAATATATTTCCCACTAAACTAGTGAATCAGAGAAACATTTAGCTTGGAAAAGACCTTTAGGATCATTGAGTCCAACTGTAAGAGACATGGATGAAAGATTACAAAGAACAAGAAAGTGATGGTTGCTGTGAGCAATCCACAATTCCTCTGGTGTGAAGGTACTTTCTGCAGTGTTTGATGCCTGTGCCAGGCCCCAGAGCAAGAAGGAAAGGCTGCCTTTTTCTGTGCAGGCTCTACAGTGCCTGAGCACATCATCCTGACCAGTTGAGATTCTGGTTGTAGGTTTATTAGCAGACTACACACACAACACCTTGTCTTTAGCTCAAGCTTGGTCTTTCCAAATATTAATGCCTCTGTGAATTGTCTTACAATGAGACTTCAATGCCAGCAGACAGTTGTCAGGACACCAAGCACAGAGAACCAGCTAACCAGCTGACCTCCACTGTAGGGTGTGTTTCCACCCCAGGGGCTAGCAGGAACACTCAAGCACTGTTCCATTCCACTGCCATTGCTGACAGTGTGCTTGATGGCTGCAGCTTCATTGTCCTCACCCATTAATCTGTGCCTGCAGTGGAAAAAAGCCTGTCAGCTTCCCACAGCACCACACTGTCCCTGGTGCCACACAGAGCAACCCTGTGGGGAACCACTGGCCTGAGATTTCACAGTTTGCTGCAGCAGCACTCCCCCAAACACTGGGAAAGGCATCTAACACTGTTCCCAGCAGGTGCCTGCCACTGTGCCCCATCCCCACCAGTCAGCTCAGCCCTTGGGAGAAGCTGCTTGGATAGTGCAGTCTGGGAAGTTTGCAGCCTGGATGTCAGTGCAGAGTCTGGGCATGGCCCTGGCAGTATGGGCTGTCCAGTGAAGGCAAGCCCCTCAGATGGTGAGTTTAGGTTAGTCTTTGCTTCCTTTTCCTTGGCTTTTTCACCTGCAGAGGAAGGGATGCTCGCAGGAAGTACAGTAGGGCTTGACCCATTCATCTTTCTACTCCTCCCCCTGGGCCCATTCCAAATCAGCCCTACTGCACCCATTCAGTGTCATCACTACCCTCAAGTTATACAGCTGGTCTGCTGGAAATGCTCTTTGGTGTTCATTTATTTCACTGACACTGTCTAACTGCTTGGGTGCACCTGTGAGCCCCTTTAGGGGTTACCCTGTTACACCAGATAACAGCACCATCTTCTTTTTGTTACCCCTCCTGGATGTGCAGGAGTGTGCAACTTCTGATTTGGAGAATAAAATTGCTGAGGTTTAGGTCTAAGTTTAAAGAAGGATCTTTTTTCTGCCTGACACAGAGGACAGCAGATGCCTCCTATGAGGGACCCCTGCATGAGCTGGAAGTATCAGTTTCCCCGGGGCAGCTCCTGCTGGTTTGGCTTCCAAAGCAGTCCCTTCCAGGGACAGGGGGCTAGAGGCTGGTGGGGAGCAATAAAACCTGGGACAGTTTGCCTCTCTCTTCACAGGTCACCGGGGCTGAGGCAGGCCCAGTACCTCCATTAGATCCCAGTACAGTTCAGCCTCCAGCTGATGCTTTAACCTTTGCTGTGGTTTTAGTTGCTCCCCTCATGTTCCAGGGATGTTTTAATTCCTTACCAGGTGTGGTGGAGAGTAAAAGTGGCAGGAGGAGACCCACAAAGAAACAAAGGAGAGAAAGAATTTATGTCTCTTAATTTGAATATACCAGGACAATGCCTGGTACCTGACCCTCAAGTTATTAATGTACCTGTCCTGTTTCCCTCAGTGATGTTTTACAGCATCCCTGTGAAGAAGGCTATTTGGTTGTATTAAAATAAAGGAAGCACTTACCCAGTCCCTCCTGCTCTTACACATCCAGCAATTGTGGGCTGACATCTAGAGCTGGGCTTGAGTTCCTTTAGGATCTAAAATTCATGGTTTCAGTTTCCACATTTGCAAAGCTGGTTCCACAAGTCTCTTAATGTGCAGTGACTCACCTTGTGGATCTATATGAGCCCATATTTCTGTGAAGAAAAATAAGGGAAAAAAATTATTGCTGGATATATGTAACACCACAACATTAGCTTGCTTCTTTCTCGAGACATTTCTGAGTACATGAAGGGAGTGAAATCACAGACAATCCTCCCAATAGCTGGCTTTTATGAACTGAAAACCAAGTAGTAAAAATCACCCATCACCCCAGAGACAAATGAAAATTGAGAATTTAAAGAAGAGGAGCTGAGTCTCCCTTAGCAAGTATTCAGGGAGAAGCAGCCAGTTACCTTCACCAGGTGTCTGGGATGTTGTACCCTGGGGCCAGAATCACTGTCCAGCTGTGGAATCAGTGAAAAGAGCCGGTGAAATTCAGCTGTGAGAACTGGAAGGGAGTGAAACCAACACTGCAAAGTTAGCCCAGTTTGTCAGGAGATCACTTCAAGGTAGAAAGGGAGCAGCTAAGAAAGCCATGAATATTCCATAAAACTTAGATTCACTCGCATCAGTCATTGTTACAGTGGATAGCATCCTACAAGTCACTAGGTGACGTTTTTTGTGCTCTGGCTGTAACCTGCATTACTGCGGGACGGTGCCTACCACTGTGAGGTGCTGATAAGCTGTACTGAACCCCATATACCTTCACATGAGAAATCAGGAGAACTGTGCTTTGCAGTTTTACATCCCATGGTGCCCACCAGCAGCTACATCCCTCCCAAACTCCATCCTTCTTCAAGTCTTAAGCTGTACTACTTTCATCTTGTGAGAGTGCACTAAGCTTTGTCAGGCAATCATGGCCCTGCTCATATTAGTTCACTGATCCTGTGATAAAAAGATTTGTCTTTACTCCAAACACCACCCACAAATGAGGTATTGACAGGCATGGTTGTCTGCTCAGCGGTGGACAGGTCTGCTCTCCATCCTGGTGATGGTTTCCAACAAAAAAAATCACTGTTTCTGTAAGCAGAGAGGCAGGCTCATGAGGCTGGTTAATATGTTAAGAGGTGGAAGAACATGAGTTTGGTGAATAAACAGCATATCTGGTGCACTCCAGTGGTCTCCTCATGCATTTCAGTTGGCATCCCTGAGTTCTATTCCATTAGTGTCAGGTACTGACAGTGCTCCTAGGAAGGAAAAACTCAAGATGAAAAATCAAGTGTGTAAGAAAAAGGAAAAAAACTGCCTGTGGGGTGTTTCCTGGTGTCTAGGCATTGACATGACATTGACTTCTTTAGGTGTTTAAACCCTATCCAAGGTGTTTAAACCTGTTTCAGAGTGTTCAGCCAAGACCTCAAATCTCTGAATACATCACTCTTGGAAATACCCACATCTTGAGTGGGATGCGCCCTTAAAAGAGAGTCCAGGCAAATCAGGTAGGAGGGCAAAGGGCCAGCAGGGATCCAGCCAGTCTGCCTGTCCTACCACCTCAGCACAGTGTCCAGCACAGGCTGTCCATCTGGAAAGCCCCTTTGTCCAAAACCAAGCTTCTCTTAAGGCTTCAAAACCTCAGCTACTGAATCATTACTTTCAAAGACCCAAAAGTCTGGTTGTCAATGTGGAAAGAAATTTTCAAAAAGCATTTGTTCCCCTGCCTTGTAAGAGTTAATCAAAACCTCATCAGCACTGGGGATGGAAAACTTCAGCATCTTTTGCTCAGTTATCTACATCTGGAAAGCTGATGTCTGGTTAACCTTTGAAAACAACTTCCCAGAGAACATCTAGAAGCTGCTTATTTTATTTTGCAAATACATTGAAAATAAATGTTTGTTTATTTATTTATTTATTGCTTATTCCACTAAGGAGGAATATTTTTATCTTTTTCTTTTTTAAGTGGATTTTTATACTGAACTGGTTTATTTTGCATTTCGTTGAAGCAAAATGTTCTAAATGGTGTATTTGAAATTAATTTTTATCTCTTATATATATATATATCTTTGTAAAGGAAATTTCATGCATTTGGCTTCCTTTTCATTTTGCTTTGAAAACAAATAGCAACAATCTGTGGCTTTCCCAGGAAAAGGAGTATTGAATTTCTACCAGATCTGGTTAAAAAAATCTCAATTTTTATAGTCTCAAGCATATGAACTGCGGAATTTTCTCAGCATCTTCACAACCAGTGATTTTTTTCCCCCTCATTTTTCCTGAAGTTAACAAAGATTAGTGAGCTAGCAGAAGAGGCTAGGGAAGAGTCTAATTTGTTGCTTCTTAATGGTACAGATGTAAAACATTATCTAGATCCCTATTTACAGCTAATAGCAAGATAACATACCCGAGAGACAAATCATAGGCTCTGTAAAGTGCATGATAGCTCTGAAACACAGTACCCCACAGCATTCAGCAAATAACAAAGGCTTGCAAAGGCATTATTAAGTTTATTGTTAGAGAGTAATGATGATGTGAATGGACACAGGACTATAAATAATATAATTTCATGAAAGGCTGCCAAGATAAAAAATTGAAACCAGCACCATTGCAGCCGATGGTGGAAGGGAACAGGAGTGAAGCCCTGCTGAGGGTGATGGAGGAGGGTCCTGGACCAGCTGCTCTGAAAGCTGGTGGGAGGGTGCTCAGCCACTCCAGTGACCCTTACTTAAAAGGAAAAAAATAGTCTGAAATCCAATTTGTTTGCCTTCAGTTCTTGTTCCCAAGCTTTTGCTAGTGTTGCACTTTCCCTGAGGGGGAACATTTCTTTTGCTGAAGTGTTGGTTGGAGTGGTGTGAGAGGCCAGGGTGGAGGGGCCATAGGCATGCTGGGTGAGTGGCCAAAATCAGGCAGCACAGCTTCAGCAGCAATGCTTTCAGCTTTGATAAAAGGAAAAAGTCGTGATTTTTTTTTTGCATTTCCTGCTGAGAGCAGTCTTGTTTGCCAAACTAAAGCACTTTCCTCTCATGTTATCTTGTGGCAGAGCAGGAAACCTGCCCTGCTGATAATTCAGGAACACGTGCCTGTCCCCGTGCTCCATGCAGCACATCCCTCTGGCCCCTCAGTATTCTACACAGCATGGTAAATCCCAAGAAATAGTCATGTAATATCCTCATCTTTTTCTAGGGTTACTTGAGGGCTTCCATTGTGAGCAACCTGGGAAAAGTGCCTTGAACAACAGAATCCTGTAAGTCCCTTTAGCCACAAACATCAGCAAAATGACCCTGTTGTAGGAGCATGGGTGAAGGTTGCACTGTCCCTTGTGCCTGCTCTCTTGGAGCAGGCTTACTCTCATCAAAAGAATGTTTGCATTCGAACATACCATTATTTGCCAGACTTACCACCCTGGGAGAGTTACTGTATAATTAATTATGGAAAGGGCACTTAGTAGGGGGAACATACAGATGGTCAAACCTGCTTTACACTCAGTAACAGCTGACATGAAGGTTAAGGGAAAGGATGAGCTTCTAATGATGCTGTCAGGTAGCATGAAAAATAATAACTTTTCTGGTAAGAGGAAAACTAGCACTGTTGGCCAGAAGTTTCTGTTTAAAGCAAGTTTCATAAGACTTTTCCCGGCCATGGACATAGCAAGGAACAAATTCTTCTCCTTTGCTTGGGAGTACAGGAACTGCTTCTCTCTAAAACTTGTGAATTTTAAAATGAACTGGTTCTTCTAGATAGTCTTATATTTTCCTTTGTCTTTCATTGTACCAAGATCCTCTGGGGACTATTCCAGAGCCTGATTAAAAGCCAGAGTCCAAACTGAGCACACAGAGAGTATCCTTATCCCAGGCCCCCAACAGGTCCTTGCCTGGAGGCTCAGCTGCCCCAAGGGCAGCAGCAGCCTCAGGCTCGCATCAGCACCCTGGCTCAGGCATTACACACTTTCCCCATTTTGTAATCAGAGATATTTATTGTCACCTGTCCAAGAATAACCCATGCAAAGTACTGAGGTCAGATCTTGCCCTGCCAGCACTTCATGTTGTCAGTTCTAACACTGTCTAAAATACAAATTGATAAACTTTATGCTCTTCAGTGATCTAAAAAGCTCTCTCAGTCTGAAAGCTGCACTTTAACCTACTTGCTGTCTCACTCTTCCCTCATTTTAAGTGGCCACAAGATTTTAATAAGATGCACAGTGGCTTTTCCAGGACAGCCAACAAGACAGTGACTTGGCCAAATAGATTTTAAATTATCCTTAAATGGTCCTGTGGCATTTCTAGTCCCATGATACCTAATGTTACTGTAACATGTTTTCCTACCATCTTCTCCCCCCTTTATCTTACACTCATAGAGATCTGCATATGCTGAGGATCCTGTTAGAAGAAGAAGAGGTATTTAAAAAAAACTCTTGTTATAAGAAAAAAAAATTCTTTTCATACACAGGGAAAAGGGTGAAAAAAATTACTGTGTTTGTACATGACTGGGGGGAAAGAAAAACAGTGGAAGAACAATGTGGGAGAGCCAACCCTGCCTGTGCTTTCTGAAGATGGTTCTTAGCTGCAGGGATTTTTTGTTTACTAGGATTAGCAAATACCTCTGCAATCTTACTGTGAACACTCAAATAGCAATAAGAGTCATCTTCTTTGAATAATATCTCAGCCACAGCTTCATGTCATGCTTAGGGACCTCTAATGTTTTGTGATGCCTTAAAAATCAGTAACAGCAACAAAGCAAGCAGAAGGTGCTAGTGGGGGCTGGCTGGCACCCTGCCACCCAGAACCTCACAACTGAGGCAGCAACCAAACCCCAGGGCTCACACCAACCCAGCAAATCATGCTTTGGGGAGGAATTAAGCTCATGTTAGACCACGAACTTAATTCACCTAAGAACATAGGAGCTTTCCTTCTCTGCAGTCCTGGCTTTGGTGGCAGGAACCAGTCAAGAATTGACCTTTCCTCCTGTCATTTCAGTGCATTTGGGTATTATCCTTCTGCGGATGAGGATGTCCTAAGTGCACCATTTCCAGCTGCACCCCCACCACTCCCCTGGGTAATTGCACAGAGCCTGAGCGCAGGATGCTGACCTCCTCCTGCTGTGACACATGTAACCACATTCCCCAGCAGTGATGGCACTGCTGATTTATTCAGCAAACCCAGTTATCTTTTTTTCATTTCCCAGCCTACAGATTCTGTATAACTAGTGGGACTCCAGTTCTATTCATTTTTATTGTGGAAGACTTCATCTGCCAATGGTGGTGGTAAAATTAGAGCTTGCTTCCTCTTCTCTGGCCCCAGTAATTATGAAGATCAATGTCTGCTGCTAGGTTTGATTTGACAAAGTTCTCTTAAACTGTGAAGCACTATACAAAATTTGGAGTGATAAGTGGCAAGAAACTCACAGGACAGCTGTTCTCTTCCCACCCTCTTCATTTACTAGATTTTTACAGAACCTGTTACATTTAATCTACTTTAATATTATGTTGTTATTATTAGATTATTTCAGATTATATCACTACTAGAATATTTCTAGGTTTTAGTGCAACCCTTCCTAGTATTTGAAGGTGAAGTACTAAAACCATTTACTGTGCACTCAGAGATGAAAGCCCATACTGGGGAGCAGTAATCCTGGGATCCTTAGGCCACACTCTCACTAAATTAATACACGTTTAGTAGTTAATGCGTAAGTAGCTAAAATTGCTCTGGGCAACCTCTACTTCCCCACAGTTTCTCCATGCACCTGCCCCAGCTAAAGTGTCATGCTGTGCTATATTCTCTTGTACTAAGAACTGGGGTCCCTTTGGGATAAAATTGTCAGGTACTGCCAAAATTTGTCATGTCAGAAGTGTTTTTCTGTATACAGAAAGCCTTCAGATGTGCCCACCCAAGCCATGGTTCAGCTCTCAGCATCTCTGGGAAAAGACAAAAAACCTCTGCAAAAGCAGGCTAAAGGGTCTGCCCTTGTCACACAGCTCTGCACAGCCTCAACCAGACCTGGAGATGGGAACTGGCAGCATGGGGAGACCTGGACTGCACAGCACTTCCCAGCATTTCTGGCCTACCATCCTTGGAAGAGCAGTGTGTGCATACTGTAGATTCCCCATTTGCTGGTGGGTCCTGCTTGGCTGCCAAAAAGCCCTCTCAGGTCACAATTCCTGTTGTCTGACTTCCTCTGACCTTCACCTCTAAGCTCCTGGAGGTCCCCAAGAGCACACTTAAATTAAATTTGAAGATACGTCTAAACAACATATGCACTTGCTGAGATCACCTCAAAGAGAATCCCATCCAAACCAAGAGCCAGGAATCATTACCTTGCTGGGTGGGTTTGCCACCCCAGGACCAGCAGTGCCATGATGTGGTGGTGCTGCTCCCTGGTGTCTCTACTCCTTTCAGCTCCACTGTGAAAATATCTGCTGCCCAGTTAAAATCCCCATGGAAAAAAGGTCTCATGTTGTTGCTTTCTCAGAGGGATTGTTTTGCAATAGGTCAGACAGCTTGTTTGGTAGAGATATACTCAGGAGTGATTTGGATATTTAATTACCAGCCATGAACTCTCCACTTTTGAAGTGAAGTTATCAGTGATCACTCTGTTTCCTCAGTTTATGTGTGACAGGTTACCTCCAGGCTTTTGTCATTACAAAATGGCAATTTTTTCAGATTGGATGAGTTTTGCAACTCCACATCCAAAGTGGTTTGAGGATTTCTCTGCAACTTTGTCCCACTCATGAAACAGTGATGACTTTCCTGCACAACTGAGGAAAATTTGGAAACCCTGTAAATTATAAATTGGCTTTTGTGAAGCAGTGGTTTATTTTATATTGATCTGCAGCTTCTTCTTCTTGCTGCAGCAGTTAACATGTCCTAAAAATGCTGAATTGCTCTTAATGGGAACCTAGATATGCTGTTGCAGAATAATTTCACCATCCTTCAGTTTTATAGCTAGCACATTTATGCAGTTGGCTTCCCAACCCCCACCCCCCCTCCCCTCCCTTTTCCAGGCCAAAGGTTGCCTGAAGAAGACAAGAATCTGAAAATGTTTGTATTAATCAATACACAGAAAAGCAGCAGAAAATCAGCAATACTAGTGCCTGTAATTCTGAAGTATTAGCACTACAACAAGAGGCATCCCCTGGTGGAACTAGGAGCTCCAGCAGTGGTTCTGCCACTCAGGACAGAAAAGTGGGTTTGTGCAATTTCACTCCCAGATCTCAGCTCCTGCCTTTTGTTCCAAAGGAGTCCTGAGCTGTCCTCAGCCCTGTCCAGCACCACTGTATAAGCACAGCCCACAGGACAAGCATCTATGATCTGAGAAGAGCCATGTCCAAGCCTGATGTCTTCTTTCTTGCTCCAGTGGGCACAGCAGTCAGGAAAATGCCCAGGGCTTGGTAGCCAAGCCCATTCCTCTTTGCTCAGATTCATCCTCTTCACTGGAGTTCATTATTTTATTTTTTCAAACAGAATAGCCATATGAACTCCAAGTTGAAGAGGAGAATGTAATGTGAATCTGGGTATTTTTCTGACAGATGTGTGAGTAGCAGTGCATTAGAAACTGGCCAGAATACCAGAGGTGCTGATGCTTGGCAGTGGCTCTCTAACACAATTCCCCAGCACTATCTCTGCCCGTGGTGTCCCCTCTGCTATTCTGGTTTCAATTCCCCTGATGGCATGGCTCAACAGAATACGGGCATACACACTTCTACTTCTTCTCCTCCTCTAAGAACAAGCTCAGGCAAGCAGGAAAACTGATAAAATTTGAGCAGTCGTCCTTGAGCAGAGGGAGTTACTTGTTTTGGATTGGTAGGGTGCCAGAAAGAGGAAAACATGGGTGATGGGTTTTATTGGAGCAAATACAAGATGGAATTAGACAAAAATGAGTGGCAAGCCAGAGTGTCTGATTAAAGTGTGAATTTTTAGAGATATCAGTGGACAAGACAGCCTTGCCTGCTATAGCATCACATAATTTGCCTTGTTTTTGGACAAATCTGAATGAAAATGTTAATTACTCATACAGTCAAATTTTCCAAACAGGTGAAGGAAACATGATTTTGCAGGATATAGGCATCAGATCCAATTCATAGTCTTTATTCACTCACAGCTTAAACAGATGAGACTGAATTTGTATTAAA
This sequence comes from Sylvia atricapilla, assembly GCF_009819655.1. Classification (NCBI taxonomy): domain Eukaryota; kingdom Metazoa; phylum Chordata; class Aves; order Passeriformes; family Sylviidae; genus Sylvia; species Sylvia atricapilla. The sequence continues at coordinate 72,212,485 of NC_089174.1, forward strand.
TTAATGTATACTTTCTTAAGTGGCATGAATGTGTTGCTTCCATAGCTTGCCTTTGTTTTTTGTGTGGTAATATATGTCTGTTTTTCATGGGGTTTTTTGTTCAGTTTCTGCAAACTAATTGTCCTCCCAGCTACAGTTTTTGCTCTTCTTGAAACAGCTTTTCCCTGCATTTAGAGAAATTTTTAATTCCCTTTTCTATCTGTGTATTATGTACTTTCCAGCTGCAGAACCAAAGGGAATACTTAGGAATTTATCCAAATAGTAAAAGTAACTGGCATGGGCATCTACAAACAAATTTGATTCATTTAGACAATCCAATATTAGAAGGGAAAATCCCTCTGTGTAACTGTGCTGAGGTGCCATAGCAGTACATTGCTTGATTTGCCAGTACTTTAAGAGACTTCACAGTTTTGTTGCTTGCCCTGAAACACCTTGCAGTGTTTCACACACGAGACAGCCAGAAAGGAGGGGAAATGAGTTGCTTACACATTTGAAAGTTCCATGTTAATGAAAAGAAGAGCCATCCCCTGAAGGATAATTCAAGCCTTGTCACTGCTGGGAAAATGACTTGCATACTACATGAACATCTCCTGCTCCTTCTTGACTTCATTCACAGCCTTGTGGCTTTTGTCATCCTTTCTGCAAAAGAAGACTTTATTCCTTGGAGCAGCTCTCTCACCCATACTCCCAGGCAACATGGCTGGTTAGGTGTTTTCCCGGGACAAGCAAGATCTACTTTGAATCCTACTGGACAGGGTTAGGAGCTGAACCTTTGCAAAAACTCTCCCTGCTGAGTTAATACAGGGAAAGAAACATCATCACAACTTTTCAAAGGAGGTGAGGCTGTGCCACTTCTATGTTGAAAGCAGCATAAAGCTACATAAATGGTGAGACTCTTTAGCAGCCAGGTAGGTGGACACTGGCTTGTGAACCTCATACAGGCACATGTTTGAGAGAAGCATGATGATCTGCACTGCACCAAAGGCAGCATTTCTCACCTGTGCAATAGCAGCAGGGGCAATGCCCTAAAGCACTACAGCAGCTGTAGTTTAATCATCTATCAAAAATGTACACAAATTAAACAGCTTTTCTCTGGATTGCATGCCCAGGGGACAGTTCTAAGAATATGGAAATAAAAAAATCTAAGTTTAGGCTCTACTGCTCCCACAAATAAGTAATGTTCTGCTTGCTTCTGCAAGCAACTATATTAACAAAATACAATCAATAGAAAGTATCAGGGGAAGCAGATGGAGAACCCAATCACCTTGAAGGCAAGGATTTCTCCCATGCCCTTAGTTTTTCTAAATGTGTACATAAACATGTAAGCCAGGCACAGTAAGTTTTCATAACCCAAACACAATCGCTACTTTTATCTTTACTGGACCCCCAAAATCTGATGTTATATAAATACATTCAGAAAAGGAATTCCTTCCCCATGCTGCTGTTCTCTGAAATTCTTCCATTTAAAACTGCCAAACACATTGTGGTATGGGTATGTTAAGATCCCATCTCCAGGAGCAGATGGCTACATGCATAAGAGGGGTTCTGCTCTCAGGACACTACTGCTGTGCAGCAAAGAAATTACCTCCCGGCCAAGTGCCCTCCCAACTCCTGTGATCCCCAGCCTCCTCACTGGTAGGGTGGGATGAGGAGCAGAAAACGCCTTAGCTCTGTGCAAGCATTGCTCAGGATAAGGGAGGCATACCTGAGTTATCAATCCTGTATTCAGTACAAAGGCAAAACACAGCCCCATACCAGCTACTGTGAAGAAAACGAACAACCCAAACCAGTGCAGTATGCAAAATGGAAGGCATACAAGGTACCACAAAACTACTCAGATATACCTGTAACCAACCTTCTCCTCTTGTCAGAGGAAAACATAACCTTCCACATTTGTAGATTTCAGAGCTGCAAGACTGCTGTATTATCTCTGGGAGTTTGGCACTTACCTTGCAGCCCCCTTCACAGGGATGTTGGATTTTGACCACACATATAAATTACTGAAGAGTTTCATTTCAGAAAAAAACACTAGGATTTTTTTAAATTACTCCAAGCATTTTTCTTCACATTTATCAACCTGCTTTCTGATGATACTGAAGAGAAAATGATTTTATGACACATGTATACATGACCTTATGATAGGTATGGAGGGATGACCCCACTACACACAGACATTTTCATCTCTTTGCAATCATCTGCTTTATCATTCAGTAGGTGGTTAATGGAATTTGTCTTCATGTGTCATCTAGTACAATTTTCAGAGTGCAGCCACATGCTAACATCAATGATTAACATCTCAAATGTGATCAGTTCTACAGCAGTTTTAATCAAAAGTTAAAAAATCACTTCTCTAAGGACTACATATGCAGTCCACTATTTAACTTGATTGAAAAACAAGTCATTTTGAGAATGAATGTGATAATTATGTTTGAGATTGACCCAACAGAGACATCAGTGAGAAGAGAGAATATGCAGAATCCAGCTGTTAACTGATTTTTGAGCTTCATTGTTTCTGTTTATCAAACCCATCCACATTCAGACAAGACCTTGAGGTTTTGCCGTGTGCTGAGGTGTGACATGCTGGTGTGAACACAAGCTAAACTTTTACTTCTTCCAAAAGCAGAACAGAACACCACAGAAAATGGTAACAGACCAGTTTATAGACAAAACTTGCAATTTTAAACCTTTACTTTATTGATTGCTTTGCAAATACATAGTAAGGACTTGGATGTTTAGTTTGCAGAGTTTACAGCATAGCTATATTTTCTATTTTTTTTTCAGGGACAAAAAAATCAATAAAATATAAAGTGAAGTCCAGTGTGGTAATATAGTAGAATCATCACCTTCTTCAGGACAAAGAGTATCAGCTGTCATTGTCTTGTGAAGTGCTGTCAAGCAGGGAATGATTTCAGTCCCAATAAACCTTCATCCTTGCAATACTGACTGTTGCAACTACTGCTCAGAGTATACCTTACCTGTGAACCACACTTGTGTCCACAGAGAGGGAAATACTTAGGAGTGCTTTACTTTTTATTTTGCTTAACTAATTAATTTAAAAGGCGTATTCAAAGCTTGTTGCAATTAGTTTGTAACAATACCAGTATTTTACCAAAATCTTTTGTCCTCAAGATAAAAAAATTCATGTGTGACATACATATCTTGTCTCCTGTTGCTACAGCATCATTGCTGTATGTGGAGAGAGCTTGTTCTCCTTTTATCCCCAATTTTCAGCACCATGTACTTTTGCTTTCTTGCATTAAAACTGACACAAATAAGACACAGAACTCAAATATATAGCATGTATGACAGTTTTCCACACTCTTGATCAAGTGTGATCCCCAAGTTGAAGAGAAGCAAATAACCTCTTGCACAGACCTTAGCTTCTTATTCCTCACAACATCCCTGTGAGGTAGGAAAAAAACCATCCCCTTTTCCAGCAACAGGAGACAAGGCAGAGAACACAGCTGTCATTCCACAAGGCAGTAAGTGAAGAACCAGAAAAGCTGGAAATCAGGAGTTCTTGGGTCCTAATTCTTTGATTCAGGAACCAAGATGCTAAACTCCTAGACATTACCAGGTCATTAGTCTTTATATAGCCATGTATTAATTACAACAATGGCTTCTGTGCGTGTACCAGCAAAGCAAAGTTCTATGCAGAAGCAGTGTACATCTGATCCTGCCCTCAGACACTTCTCCTGTGTTTCACAGATGTGTAAATGTTTACTGTAATTAACTAATCAGTCCTACAACTGATGTAGCATTGGTAAGTGCAAAAGATCAACATTTTCATTTACAGATTTTTATAAGACTTGCCTATCTACTTAAATGTTTGTGTTCTTTGGTCTTTTTGGTTTTGTGGAATTTTTTTCCCCTCTGGACAAGTTAACAATAACTGCCTTCCCATGTATAATAGTTTTTATAATTCTCCCCTTAAACCATCATCCATTTTGGGAACTCTATACAAGATCTTTGAGTGAAGATGAACAAAACACATTCAGGGACTACACCCATCCCCTCAGAGTAGCTCTTCACCCATATCTGGCCCTGAAGGTAAAGACAGGCACCTTTTGTTGTCTACAGAACCACAAGGGTCAGAATGGTCACCAAAGTGCCTTCATCGATTAGGGAAGAGGCCTCTGGGCTGCTCTACGCAAAAGCAAAATTCTTTACAGTGAGCTAAAATAGTCAGGTTTTATTATATACAGATTTTTAATCTTCAAAACCTCCATGAGCAGAACTTGAATCCACCTTGACAGCAAAAAAACGGTCAAACTTAACTTGTGTGGAATGAGTGAGTAACACAGCAAATACACCTAAACAGCCTAAATAGAGAAAACATGTGAAAACTAACATGCAGTGTTATGATATCCTGTAGTGTAGTTTCACGTCGATGCAAATTACCTATCAACTAAATCACTTGTATGCATTAATCATGAAATTAGCACTGGTCTTTGTACAACATACTTCTTTCCCACAGACTCAGCATCAGGTCTTGCCTGTAGATGCAGGGTGCACAATGGCCTACCACCCACTAGCAGCTATGAGTTCAAGTCACAGCTTAGTATAATGGGAATACTTTTGTATCGGCATAACAGTGCTTAAAAAGGCATTTTGATTATATCTTTCTGGAATGAAGGGTAGCCTGTTATGGTATTAACAAGAGATTGTGAAAGAACTGTTTAGCGTAAGTGCAACTATACAATATAATACCTCCAACTGAAGCAGTTTTACTGCTGTAAACCCCATGCGTGGATCAAGACAGATTTTCTAACTGTTCCATGAAAGAGAAGTATTTAGTATTTTAGAATAGAAAAATGCTGTACAAAGGCTAGAACAAGAGCTAAATATTGCATGATTTTTCTGTCTGCCCAAGAAATGTGTTACGTTCCTATCACAACACACACTGACTATGGTGAATCCCTTACTCACTTAGAATTAGACTGTCTTTCTATGTCATGTGCTTAACATGCCTGTGACGTGTATGATAGGCATTATATAAACTTTCTGTTGTGCATCTAAATTTTACTTGTTTTTCAGTCATTTATTATGTTGCAGTCTTGATGCCACACATTATGTCAGGAATTATTTTAACTCAAGTGTTTTGTATGCTCCTATTTATACAAATGACAGAAATGACAGAGACCATGATATTGGAGAGAACACTGTATTTTAGTAAATGTCGATTTCCAGTGAATTTTTGCTCTCTGTAATAAAGACATATTGTACTGATTAGGTATGTGACATCCAAAGCTGTCAAGCTATCTGTTTGCAAAAGTAACAAAATATAAAAATGATTTTGCAATTAACAGGGAAAAGAAGGCCTTCATCAAAATGACTCTGAGATAATGTCTTTTCATTTTGATTGTCTCAAGTTATGATGAAATTAGGTTCCAAACCCTTTAGATTTAGCTGGTGCCTTGACTGACAAGTGGTGCATATTGCTTTTACCCTTAACCATTTGTATTCCCTTCAGAAGAATCTTCAAAGTGTCCACAGCCCTCTCTTCCCCTGTTTCCCTATGAGACACTGGAAGGATAGACCTGACTCTAGAAACTACATTCATTTGCCTTTAACTGGGAGCTGGGGAGAAGCATTATATCTGGAGAATAAGAGAAGTCCATGTGGGAAACTGTGCAGCTACTATTAGTCTGCATGAAGACAGACACTTTTTCATATTCCTCCTTCATGCCAGCCCCATTCTAGTTTGTATGACTGAAATATGAAGGGTCACAGCTGGACTTTGGGAGGCAAAGGCCTCTCAATACCAACAGACACACGCTGTTGAAACAGCAGATATATTTAGGTCCCTATTATTTCCACTGGTTTAAACAATTTTGTTACAGACTGATGAAAAGATTCAGAAAAAGGAACGTCTATATTCCCAATATTTTTCTACAGATACATACAGTTGTTATAGACCACTCCAGAAAAGAAAAAGCCACATTTTAACAGGAGAATGGACATGATAAGTGCTGTAGTTCCAATACAACAGATATCAGGAAACACAGAGGCAGTCATAAGTTTTGCATGTTTTTTCTAATTCTGTGTAAAAAAATCAAGTATTTGGCAGACAGACTACAAGGCATTTTTTTCTTTTTTTACAATGATCATTAACATTTTACTATAACATTATTCAAAACTTAGAGAATATATTCACCATTCCATTAAAGTTGGTAATTTTATGAAAGCAGAATACAATTAGGCTTATAGTCACAGCCTGAGTTTAACTAACTGGAAACTACTTAGAGAGCCCTTAAAAATAAAAGAAAAAGAAAAAAAGTAAAATTGCAAGACAGTTATCAATTTATTCCATTTGGAAAGAAGCCTCCTTGTGAAATAAGCCCAGTTTGTAATTCACATTTAAATCTGCCTCATTGGTATTAGTTTCGGTGAAACCTAGCAAAAAAAAAGGAAAAAAAAAACCACAACTGTGTCATACAGATAAGATCTAGCAGTACAACCCACCATTCACTTCCACCTGTATCAACTGTATACCACCAAAGACTAGAGACACTGTACTTGCTTAACCTGCCATATTTGCAGTATGCCAGAGATAAAAACGACTACAACTAAATTTTCTGATGCAAGATTACGAGCTATGTGTGGTGCTAGTATCTAGACTCTAAACTGCATTTATTTTGAGATAGATTATTGGTGTAAGAATGCAAGGATATTAAACTTGGGAAGATGAACCTGCACATGCCCCCTACACAGTCTTCTGAGCACGAACAGTCAATCAAGTTTTGAAACATGCATGTTTGCAGGGGAAATGCAATCAAAGTTATGCATATACAATAAACACTCTGCAGCTACTGTGTATGGATACATTTGATGGGATTATTTGTTTGATGATGATATATTACAATATCAAATTTATATTTCTTATTTTTTAAAGTCTTTCTTCCAGTCACATTCAATTTTATTTGTTTAATGATTATATAGTTAATTAATTTCAATTTTGCTTTTCTTAAAAAAACTTGTATTTTTCCATTCACATTATTTTTTGTGTAAGGATACACTTATGTACTCTATTGTTTTAATTCATTCACTCACAAAATTCATTTAATGATATTATAAATGTACAACAGACCAAAAAAAAGTAAGCCTAAATAGGAAGGTCAATGAGGAAAGAAGGTGTAAATAGGAACAATACAGAGAAGACTTTGTAGAGCAGCAGTTGTTAGTATTTGCTTGAACTCTCACTCCAGGTCTACACAAACTCCTTGAGGAACAGGTCTCCACAGAAGATCCAAGCCTCTTTAATTATTTCCTGTTCTCAGGCCAATGCCCCAGGATGAAGATCAGAAATAACTTGTGATCTTACTCTTTCAGGATGAAAAACAGTTTTGTGGAAAACCTGGCCCCTAGTTGATTAATGTGTCCCATGGAAGCATCATCTACTGCATCCTCCTGCCTCCTTAACCCATCTTTTTCAGGTAACAGTACTCAAGAAGCTAACTCATGAAAGAATAACATATAAGTGCCTTTTCAAGCATTAGTGCCTCTTTTAGAGATATGGGGCTGTATTTTCTATACCATTTAGATTTCTATGTGATCTTTCCTCCAGCCACTGTGTATCATCATTTATAACCTCATGAAGATACCACATTGGAAAAGTTAGTTCTTGAAGACAGTGTTTACTGTATCACATGCTAATGGAAGTTTTTCAGTGGATGGCAACAATTAACTGATTTTTTTCAAAGTTGTGACTGAACTAGAAATAACAGGTACAGTGTATCAGCATTCCTGGATTAGTTCCAGAAAGGCTTCAACATTTGAGTCCAAGTTACTATGGCGCCTCACTTTGTTTGGGCCTAATTGCACCACAGCCAGGGATGGTTTCATTGAAACAAAGCTAAACACTGGAGGTTGAAGAAAGAAACACTAAAATCTGTGTTCTGAAAACAACAACAAAGGCAATTACTGGACAGACTTCTACTTTTTCTGATTATGTAGATTTCAGTACCATCAAAACATCAAGCGTTTCACATTTGATGAGCACATTACACTAAATGTGGTGTCTGCACATCTGATGCTAACAGCTGTCATTTGTGTGTACCACTATCCACCTCAGATGGGTCTGATGCCCATGAGCCTATTGTGCCATTAAGTCTGGCCAACATAATGGAAGTAGTGAGAGCCCAGCACCAATCAGAACTGGACCCAAATGCAACTTTTGCTCTAGCTAAAATGTGATTAAATAAGCAGAAAAAAATGCCACTGTAACAAAACGGATGGTTTGTGCTGGGAAAACAAGGAATAATCTTGTAGAAAGCATTTCAGGACCCCCTGAGTCTACAGCTTTGACTCACTAGAGTCAATCCAGTATTACCCTGCGCTAAGAGCACAGCATTTATAATGCAGACCACATTCACAGTGCATAGCTTCAGAGTTGCTACTTTCTTATGATACCTCCTAAGCAACACATTCTTAATACTATTTCTCTTACAGGAAGAACATCTTATCTTGGACGCTTCAAATACTTCGCTAATGTTGGACAGGTAGATGTTCTGGGAGGAGCTGTGCATGTCCTGTACATGGCCTCTCAACTGGCAAGAAGATGCCTGGGCTCTGGGGCTTGTTGAATCTGTGATTCCCAACCCGAAAATACTCTTTTCAGCTACACAAACAGACTTATGTTTATTTCATTGATTTTCTATGTAGTGAACATCCTTCAGGTTGTGATTCTGAATAAGGCAGAATTCTGTTAAGTCTGATTGAACTTAACAAGTAAGCAATAGCAAGCTACTGCTCAAAATTTTAAAATGAGACCCTAAAAAAAAAAAAAAAAAAAAAAAAAAAAAAAAGTGTGTTTGCTAAATTTATAAAAGTTGTTAACACCTATTTTTTTCATTTCGGAGACATGCAATCCACAATTCTAACATCAAATACATACATATATACTTGATACAAAAATCTCTTCTTAATGGTTTTTGAAGCAGGCGTGATTGATAAGCAAAAAAAAAAAAAAAAAAACAAAAACACAACATCCATTTAAAATCAACTTAATCTTGCAACAGCCTCAAAAGAAAATGTTCCTCAAAGGAAAATGTTCTTCCATAAAATAAAATCTATATCCTGTATCACTTTGAACTCAGTGGTTGTACTTGGACACACAATTCCTTTTTAAACATACACTAGCCTTTACAGATGCTTTTTCTATACTGCATTTTATCTTTAAAGAATATTTTGAAAAAAGCAAGCTTTAAGATTAAGGAAAAATAAAGGTTGTGGTGACTTATTTGTGACTTATCCTGATTATTTTTATAATTAAATACACCTGCAAAAGTATGTTCTGTCATGGTCTCATGAATGGTCAAAGGCAGTACAAGCCCAAACAGATTGCCTGCCAAGGTGATCTGTATGATAGGCTACAGCAAATCTTATTTAAGCATGCAAGATAAGCCAACATTTTGTCTTCACAGCACAGTAAAATAAAGAGCAGATTGTTTATTTTTTAAATTATGCCAGTCTATAATGAAGATTGTTGACTCTACATCATGTTTCCTTCAACATTTTGTTTTGTAAATGTTCTTTAGGAGATGTTTTTCCAAGTAAGTAAACAGGCTGTGAAATGGAATTGTATAGTCAAATGGGTCTCAAATACCACCATATAGCCTATAAAGTTCTCCTCTCCAAAGAGGATTTGTCTGCATGGAGTGAGGTAGTCACATATAAAAATACAGTCATCTCTTAAAAATCTCATTTCTAGTGAACACAGAGAGACATTTGTTTTAGTTCAGATCATACACTGTATCTACTGAAAAAAAGTTACTAGAAAAACAGGCCAGCTCCTCATTTTCCTCTGATTAGTTCTGTTTCAAACTAGGAAAATATATGATCCTGCTTTTACTGCGACAATACAATATCAGTAAAGCTCCTGTCACTGATATAAATAAACAAACACAAGATGTCTTATTCGGTGAACATAAAAAATCACAACTGTTACTCTTGCAAGAAAGCCTGAGGCAGAGTTTTGAGATGTAAAAAAAAAGAACTAAGGATGCTGCAGTCTGAATAACTGCCCATCACTGTGCTCAAATTCCTGTTTTCTGAAACTCAAAACTAAGTAAAGAACCTGCAGTTGTTTGCTGTATGTGAAACTCAGGCCATCAAGGGTCCAGTATTATTACACAACAGCAATCCAGTCTTCCTGTCAAAGATTTCAAAAGATTTGGTAAAGATTTCAGTGACAGCAGGACTAGGACACTATGGCCTGGAAACATTCTTTACAGGATGAGGGGGGAAAAAGAAAGAAAAGGCAAGTGTGCTTCCCTTCCACAGGTTTAATAAACAAATAATTGAGGTTCATGTCATGCTTTCAGCCTGCAGTGGTGTAGGGACTGCGGGCACTTTTGTAAGGAGCCATCAGTAAATCATGCTGACACATGCATGTGCTCTGGCAGAGGTACACGCTTTGCAAACAAGCATTGCTTTCCAAGCATTTATGCAAGACACTGCTTTCAAGACAAGTACATGTTAATGCATAAACCAAGAAGCATCTACATTTTTCATGCCCAGAGCTCGTGATTTCATGCATGACTGTGGCAGCAAAACAAAGCAGACTGTGCTGGAGTTTGCTTTCTGGAGAGCTAGGAAATGGTGCCTGTGACGGGTCCCTTCCTGACCTTAGACAGACATATCCCAGGGAGCCAGACAGTTCCAGTACCTCTCATCAACTCCTAACTTCAGGTTACACTAAAGATTTGAAGTTTATATCACTCCTTTGTAACATTTCCAGGAAAGCTCCAAGGAACAGTGGGTGGTGTTAATCTTTTCTTTGAACCTAATTGTCTTGCCCTATCATACCTGCTGCAAAGCTTAAGGCATAGCCCATTATTTTAACCATATCACTTCTTTCACTGAATTCTTTGTTTGCTTCTGCCTTTAGCATAGGCAGCTTGCCTTTACTTTGGGAAACACCACTTAATTGAATAGGTATCTCTAGGTTATCTCAACCAAAAAAACCCCAGATCCTTTCGAACCAGCAGGTTTGGAACAAATGCATAGTGTCTTCTGAGAACATAAGTCCTCCCCTGTAGTTTACATCTATTTAAATGCTTACTTAAACATTGCACCTTCAAATTAATCAAGAAGTTACTCCCCAAATTAAATACAAAAGAACAAAACAAAGTGACTGACTGTGATACATGCAAACCTACAAAGTTCAGTTTTATGTTTTATTTCTGGATGCTAGCTGCTTGACAGGCAGATCAGCCCAAGAAAAAAAAGTCCTGACACTATCAAAGTTCTAAAATACTGGAAATTTTTTACTAGATCAGAGTAAGAAGCTGAATGAATAATTTCATTTCCACACAGAACTGCTGGATATGGAAGGCTGTTTCCAATTTAAATAAAAAAATAACGACTTCCCTAAAATATTACATGGAAAGTTAGTAACCTAGTGTAGTTAGGTTCAGCAAAGCGATTCTGTAGCAGCTTCCTGCACTCTGCAGTTGCAGGCCACTAGTCTTAATCCAACATCTTTTTCTAGATAATTAAAGCTACTTTCAGCAGTGAAGAGACCTTTATTTTAAATATCTAAGGAGAAAAATACACAATCATATTTAGTTACCAGAAATGGTCTCTTATGGACACAGGAAATAAATGACATTTCACAGGTTCATTGCTCAGAAAGTTTATTTACTATCAAGAATATACTCAAAGTCTGAATAAAAAACTGTTGCATATACTAAATGCTCTGAAGTCTGTCAATTAGCTGCCATAACCATACCATGAAATTCTGTAAAAAGGAATATTTTACTTCATGACTAAATATTTCTGGACTGTTTTTATAGTATGGTTTGTACACTGTCATACTTGCTTGCCCTTGTCAAAGAAGGGTTGAACTGCCCCAAAAGACTTCACAACTGAAGAAAAAATTTTGAAATATTGATGTAGGGACAGGCCAAGAAAAAACTGTATTATCAGCCACCCATGCATTCAGTACACCCTGTAGAAGACAGGGGCTTGCTGGATTAATGCAGATCAAAAGTTCCATTTCTACAAGGCAGTCTTAGAGTAGTTCATTGATTGGCACTACTAAAACAGAGGGGACAATTGTAGTCGTTCCTGTCAAGAAGACTCACAACTCCATCTAAAGATGGCATGGAAACTTACCTACAGAGAGTTAAGCGAACTAACATATACAATGAAAAAATATATATTTATCCATCTCTCAGAGATGAATCAGCTCCCATATTCAAAGCATGGAAGTTTCCTTTCCACTTGTCTTTTTACTTTTAGTTATTTCTCCATCTTTCCTGGTTTTCCTAGCTTCTAATGCTTCTGACATCATCACACTATATCAGCCCCAAATTATCTTTCTTGTAAATCCCACAGTAATCTATTCAGTTCTCACCTATAAAGATGAAACTTACTTCAACTACAAGCCTTCATGTGATAAGTATTTGTGGAGAATATTTGTTCTGATCCCAAACTGTACTGGTTTGTAAAATTACTTACTGCGAAGTCACAGCCAGTGCTTTTCTTGATATCATCTACTGTCAGTCCTTCCCAGATTTCTATGAGGGTCAATCCCTTCTTCTTGTCCACATCAAACACTGCCTGTTCAATTCAACAAGCACATAATTATTTTATTATTAAAAGAGAAAATGAGGATATAAATGCAGTAACATACAAAATGGTGTGCTGAAGTAGATAGCACTCCTTCAGTAACATAAGATGCCACTTCTCACTTTCATGACTGACCAATATTCTGCTGCACTTATTTGTACCAAGAAAGAGAATCTAGAATATGTTAGAATATCTAGAATCTAGTATGTGTTCTTTTTGTGGGGAAAAATACAACTGTGCATCACTGCAGGAAATCTGGACTCTGCCTGCTGCTCCAATCTGGTGACAATGGGAGGTTCAAAGGAGAGAGTTGAGATGTTCTTTGCTGCAAGACAATGTCCACCAAGAGACCACAAAAGAAACAGGGTAAGAGAATGTCTTCTTCATTCTTTTGTACTGGCCATACTGGCCACTTAATGGCCAGTAGAGAGATCATCTTTGGCTGACTATAAGTTTCTCCAACAGCTACTGCATACCCAATGCAAATGCTAGAATTTTTAGAAGCTAGCAGTGAAAGACAAGATTCCCTGCAGTATTTTTAAAAGAAAGCCTGAGAGGAAGGGGCTGAATAAGCAAAGACTGTTCTATCTGATGTCTTCATAAGATATGTACTCCACCTCTGAGACTTAAAGTGCATCAAATAAAGATACCTGTAAAACAATGTGCACTTTAATAGTGCCTACCAGAGGGAGATACACAGGTTGCAAGCTAGTTGCCAGGGAAACCATAAGGTCTAAAGTAATTTTCCTCTAAAAATAAAAGTTTAGAAACAGAAGACCAGTGAAACTTGAATTCGAAATGGAAGTGAAGTCACAAGTTCATCACAGAAGTGTCCTGAAGTCTAGTTGTCCTTTGGGCACATGAAACTGCTTTTTATGGGACTGGAAGAGGACAGCTTCTTTAAGCCTTCAAAAGTGGGCATAAAGAACATTCCAGGATGCTACTGAGGAAAAAGAATTTGCAACACTATCTAAATTTTGTTGCACATTTGTATAATTTCCTAATAAAGCCACAAGACCTGGTAATTGATTAATATCAGAGACATTTCTACTTGTTTATTTTCTATTAGTTCTTGTTCCCTCTCATTTTCTTTGTACCTTACATTTGTATGTTGCCAGTTGGGAGAAGACTAATTAAAAAACCAGAAAACATCCAGATTTTAATATATTTTCCCCTTGTGAAGAAAAATTCTTTAAATGTAGCAATATCCCACCATGAGAAAGCGAATTCTTCATCAACACCTTTGATGCATTCTACTTGGCATGGTAGATAGCTCACAGAAAGACTACTCTAAGTCCTTAGAAATGTAAACATCAAAAATAAAATTATGAGTATGATTACAGCAAAAAACTTAAGTCACTTATCCCTTCCTGAAAAGATCGACTAATGTACTTTGAGAAGCAGCAGTATGAGATGCTCACATGTGCTTCCACTGGAGAATAAATTGCTTCACAAATGGAATCAAGTAAGGACAAAAGAACTGAAGCTCTGCTACAACCACAGGTTTCTTTGAAACAGTATGTAGCATACATGAAAGATGCCAATTCTCCAACCTATGTGTGCTCTGCTGGGAAAAAAGACTGAAACAAAACAAAAGGATAAAAGCAAACAAACAAACAGAAGAACCTACCAGAAGCAAACCCCTTTGCCTCCCAAGGTGTGGTTACAGCAGTGTTTGAAAATCTGTATGTCACAGCAAATTTTCAGAAATATTTCACAGGAAAACAAGGAGATACACATTTTTCATGTCTGTCATACGTGGCACCTTTGTTCTGAAGGCATCTAAGCATACAGTTCAGTATACTAGATGTCAAAACTTTAAAAGGGAAGAAATGAGTTCCAAGACTTCTGCACCTAAACTCCAAGGCCATCTTTTCCCTTCAGTGGTAACAGATGCTGAACATATTCTTCATTTTTACTAAGCTTCGCTATTGTTACTAGGGATAGAGGACAAAATTATTAACGAGGAGTCAAGAAAAATACTTTACCTTTTCTGTAATGATGCGGTCAACACATTGTTTCCCAGTAAGTGGTAAACTGCATTTTTCCAAGATTTTATGGACATTGCCCTGTGTTTAACGATATACAAATACCATTTTTTAAAAAACTCAAACATGTTCATGAAAATTACAGCTGTAGCCATTCAGTGTTATTTAAATATTCAGTGTGCTTAGAACACTTTTCAAATTCACTTCTGTGGCTGACTAGTAAGAATCTTACTGTACCACTGAGTGGACTCCTGAGTTTATAAGTCCTGCATATTGCTGCATAATAATCTGCCCTTCCTGCTACAGTGTGAGGACAAGAAATATGTGGAACCTCATTGATGACACAGGAAGGACAAAAATTAGGGAACAACATTATTGGCAATGTATTTCCCTGTCTTATCCTTTATCATAAATGGTATATGCAGGATCAGCCATACACACAGAGGAACTTCAAATCCCCAGAGTTCAAGTGAACAGTCATGCTCTCGAAACAGTAAATCCAGTTTATTTACCCATATTGTCTCTGGGGAAGTCCTTGTCTTTTTTTCCCTTCTTTTTCTTAATTTTTAAAAATAATAGTTCAAAAATGGCTCTAGATCATACTAAGTCAACGTAGGCTGCAAGAGCTCTGAAGCGATATAAGGCAGATGGATCATTACTTTTTTCATCAGTATTTATAAGTGTTTCACAGAAGTAGCATTAAGTACACACTTCTCCCATTACCTCATGCTTTTATTTTTTGTCTATTTTTCAATTTTCACTTATTTCAAAACTCTCAGAGTATAACAAGTCTCATTCAACCACTTAGAATCAGCAGTTTACCTTAAGGCTTAATCAGGGGCCATCTCACAGCCAGTTTGACTCCTGAGTGATAACAAAATGAGTAATCCATGTGCTTTTGATTCTATCTTTCCCTGTGAGGAAGTATTTCTTCATTCTAGTTACTTTCAATTGACCTACTTATACCTTGTTCAACTTGAGAATGTCCTTGTGCAATCTGCCTAAGAGCCAAGACTAATCTGTGCTATTTGTAATATCTTCAGTAACATATCGGATACAGTTTTCAGCCCTGTGAAATGTAGTGTCTGGTTGTGGTACCCAACTGAGACTGAAACACATGGACATACAGAGGTGATAGCTTGAATGGCTCCTGTGATCCTGAGAACTGATTCATTTGAGCTTCTTAACACTTGATCTGAAGATTATTGTATTACCAGCTAGCCTTAAAGATGAAATGCATTTCCTGATCTTTTCAAAGATCGGACTCAAAATGATCTTAGAAGCCTTTTTCAACCTAAATGATTCTATGACTTTTGGAAGACACCCATCAGGCCACTGTAAGAGAGCAATTTAAATGGAACCGCATGATTTTTACCATCTGAATTTATTCAGATTTATTCAGGATTTGTTCAGATAAAGAAAAAGGCTATTGTGTAGACACATAAAGCCTTAGGTGTTCCAGCCTGCTTTAAATAAAAAATTCTGTTGTTGAAGAACAAATGTCCTTAGTCTTCCACATCACATTAAAATCAGAACTTTTCACAGTATGAGAAAGGAGTTTTCAATTCAGTGCTCCATGTTTCAACCATGCCCAAATCAAGTACTTTAAACCACCATCATTCTGTTTTTCTGAACAGGGTAGACAACTCATTTCACAACATGGAACAATTACCAGCCCTTACTTTACTGTGTTTTACAAAACATGTCAATGATGGTATGGGGGTAAGAACTTGAATTTTAATTCTTTCACACAGTATTTAGCAAAATACACACAAATGCACAGGGACTGTTTCGACATTAAATATCAAGCTTATATTCTATTATTCTTTTATTTGTGGCTATGAAAGAAGAGGTAATTTAGCAAAAAATACATCAAGAAAAACTAATGAATTTGACATAAGGTCTATTTGCCAAGTGTCTCTCAGTATAGAAAAGCATATAGAAAATAAATTGAAATATCTTTCTGCAGGTGTGCTTTCTTGGTTCCTAATGTGCTGTAATGCACAGATTTCCTGAGGCAGAGACTGCTTTCAGGCAGCTGTATTTAATTGGCATTGATGAACTCAACCTCATAAAATAGTTTAGTCTCTTCTATATGAACTTAATTCCTTGAGATTTTTGCAACATTCTGCTATCATCCGCAGCTTCATTAGCTAGCTCTGGAAAGTGTTTCTTCTTGTTTCAACTAATTGCAGTCAGTTATCCCTACTTTGTTCATGAGGCAGTGGGAATTCTGCATCCACCTTCTCCAGCCGTCATCATTTTGTGCACTTGTCTGCTACCCTTCCTCAAGAGCAGTTCTTAAGCTGAAGATTCCTCTACAAAGCTCATTTCATGTTGTCTCATCTATCTTCTGTACCTTTTGGTATTCATTAGATGTGGAAACTTAAGTAATTAAAAATGTTATTAACCTGGGACTGAGCACATTTGTTTGTATTTGTAACATACTGCATATCAGAGTTTTAAAAAAGTTAAGTTCCTTGAGTATTTATTTGAGTGGTAAGACAGTTACTAGTTTCACCATCATAATTTAGTGTAAATTATATTCTGCCAGGGCTGCAAGGACTCAGGCTATTTCTATGTTTAAAAACTGCAACATGCATACTGAAAGGAGAAAAGCTGTTAAACTCTTAGAAAATTTACTTTAATGTTTAATAACCCATCACTATTATTAAAAGAAAACAAAAAAACAAACTTGAAAAGGATTAGAAGATCTGTCACAAGATCATAACTCAGACAAAACTAGCACAACAACTAACTCTTGCAGCACCTCTTGAACATGTCCATTGAAGGCACTACCCGTACCCCATTTCTTCCACTGTATTTCCATTCATCAGATCTTGACTGCTATTGATTTGCAGGAAATTTTAATGTCTGATGGTAGACTTATCTATTTGGAGAATATGATTACAGAAACGTCCCTTTGTTAAAGAGCCAGCAGACACAAAAGACTGTCTCAGTATATGTGGACCATTCTTTCACTCTGTAACACATTGGGCTTTGAGCAGGGTGAAGGACTACTCTGGTGAGACATTCAGATGCAGTAAGTTTTCGATAAAATATTTGGTGAAAAGAATTGAAAAGCCATGAATAGAAAATCAACTGTGGAAGATACAGTCACCGTCAGTTTTGATTCCTAAACACTAAATATCTACATGACATCATCTTCACATCTGACCAAGCAAGAAGCATTGATATGAAGACCCTAGAAAGTAACTAGGTAAGAGGAAAAAGTGTGATTTAAAACTAAGAATAAAATAAAAATACTATATATTGTTAATCTGGCAGTGCCTTCGCACAAATGCAGAAGAAATAGTTAATGAAAACATGTAACTGGCTCTCCAGAAGTGCACATCAGGTGCACCATGCACGAAAGTCCCCGAAGTAGGTATATATGTGCCAAAATAAATAATTCTATGCCTGACCTGCTCATAACAGTGAACCTATCTCTGCTTTAATTCTTTTCCTGTTTCAGTACTCCTACAGAAAAAAACCAAAACAACCCAGCAAACAAGTGCCAAATATTGTAGCAATATTACCTTTAGGAGAAAAACCAGATTAAATAATTATATTGTGTATGAAATCTAAGCCTCAACCAAATTCCACAGTAAGTAGACAGCATATATATTTATTCAGATCATACTAATACCTGAAGTGTGTGTTTGGGCAAATGGATAACTCCCTAAGTTACTACATTTTTTGGGAGGCTGTGTGATAGTGAAGCAAGTCATAAAAATGAATTCATTTTATACTTTCATTTATTTATTAACGCATATAAACATGAAAACTATCAGGTTAAACTGAGACCTGTTACTCAAAACATGCCCCTTGAGATCACAGTTTAGTTAAAGCTGTGAAACTAGTATATTTTTCAATATATATTTGTTCCTATTTTCAAGTGAAAATTATTTCTTCAAATCTCATTAAAAAACATACAGCTGTTAATATATTAACTCTCATATTTACATATTCACTATAGTTTGCCATGCAAATTCTGACAAGGGATATTAATTCTTGTTGCAGACATATAATAAATATGGAATAACAGAAACACAAAAATTAAACAAAAAAAAATTTTAAACATTCGGGATAGAAATTCTTCTCCTCCAGTAAATTTTTTCTCCTGCGTTAGAAGCTTCAAATGAAAAGCTTCCTATGGTCTTCTGGGGGGGACTTCTATCTATAGCATATACCTGCACCACTGCCCCCACCAAGAAGTCTCTAGATTAACTGCTTACACATAATGATGTAAGGCAGCCTGTGTCTCATAATGACAAAACCATATATTCTATTAAGCTGTCGGTACTAATTTGACTGGAAACTTCAAAGGTAAATATCTTACCATCATAACAAGTATTTAACCATGGGAAACCTCATTTTTCAAATTATTCTGAGGCAAAGAGTAGAGCAGCATCCACTACAGCTTTGTCAATGGCCACCCCATTAAATTTGCATGAAGTAGCTAAAAAATACGTGCAGCTTTTAAACATGAAGTTAATATTTCATTTTTTCCCCATGGTGAATGGTTCACTGACAAGAGCAAAGGAACCATATTAACCTGGCCTCCGGTTGCATCACCATAATAACTAACAGCAAAACTGTCAAATCCTCACAAAGTAGCAGAATGAATATGTCTTTTTTTCCTGTTTATTTTTGTCTTTTGTGCAGCACAAAACACTGATTTAGAAAGAAGTGGCAGAGCCTTACCTTGGCTGAGTGCTCCATGGTGACAACCACTTTGGTCTGCGCACTGGATACAAGGTCCATGGCACCCCCCATTCCTTTCACCATCTTACCCTAAAATTAATTTTTAAATGGAAATGTTATTATTATTATTATTATTATTATTATTATTATTATTATTATTATTATTATTATATATTGTGGCTGCAAGTGACAGCACAAGATAGTCAACTTTCCCTGCATCGAAAGCCCACCTATTTCATAACCATACTATTCAAACACCAACAGAGTGAAAAGAGCTGTCTCATTCTCAGCTCTATACAACACAAATAGGAGAAGAGTGATGAGTAGAATAAGGAGAAGCCACTGCCATGGCTGTTTCGCTGGGGTGTAACCGAAATCTGAGGTGTATCATTGCCTTAGCGGAAGCACTGACACTGAGGAGCAATGAATTTAGTTCCAGTAGTTTTGTCCCTTAAAAAGCAAAGTGTATATCCTCTGGTTGATGGAAATGTCACTGCTTCCCCAAAAGAAATCTCTACTTATGAAATGCAGCAACAAAAACATCTGAACACTGTACATCTATCTGACAGTTTAGAAAGTCTCTTGGCACTTCAGAAAGCCATACCTTGTATCACTATATCAACACAAATCAATCCTTTTTTTTCGATATTCCAGATGTCTGTAGAGGTCATTTCAGTGTATGGGCAAATATATAAATGTAGCTCAGTACTCACTTCTGTTTGTCCCTCAAAACAAGAAATGCTTTCAGCCTCTGGACTCATCCTTCTCCTTAAAGTGTGTTACAATTGCACATGCTATCACAGCAGGTGTCTTACAACTTCGTGTTCCGCTACCTCTATTTTTACTTTCCATAATGCTATGGCATTCAATCCTGCCTGCTTCCATTACCTTAAACTGGATGCATCTGATCTTGGAAAACAAAGAGGCCCAGACCAGAGACATTACTGACAGGAAATGATCAGAAGTACAAAGTTGTATTGAGTATGAGCAGAGCAATCACTCTTCAACAAGCACTAGACTCCAATAACCAAAGATGGCACATACCAATCCAGAGTTGCCAAACAGGAAAGAAAGGGGAGTGGAAGAGAGGTTACTAGGAAACATGACACAAGGAGGGTAATGAGGATGGTGAAGGGCCTTGAGGGGAAGCCATATGAGGAGTGGCTGAGATGAGGTCAGCCTGGAGAATAAGGGGGGAGACCTCACTGCAGTTACAGCTTCCTTCAAAAGGGGAAACGGAGGGGCAGGCACTGATGTCTTTTTTGCGGTGACCAGTGACAGGATCTGAGGGAAAGGCCTGAAGCTGTGTCAGGGGAGGTTTAGGTTGGATATAAGAAAAGAGTTTTTCAGCTGGAGGGTGCTTTTCACCCAGGGCACTTCAACAGGCTCCCCAGGGCAGTAGTAACAGCACCAGCCTGACAGAGCTCAAGAAGCATTTGGACAATGCTCTCAGGCACATACTGTGACTCCTGGGGGTGGTGCTGTGCAGAGCCAGGAGTTGGACTTTGATGATACTTGCAGGGCCCTTAGAACCCAGAATATTCAGATTCTGTGATTCTGTCAATTTTACGGATTAAAATAAATTAATTTCTGCCTCAAATGGTTTGCATTTGCTCTTGAGTGGTTATATAGATAGTAATACAACATTTACTACTACAGATTTAAAACCCAAAAGTTTATTATTAAATGCCTGAAAAACTTCCTAGTACAAAGGTTTTCTCTTGTGCTCCCTTTTATCAACTATGTGATCCAATACCTCACAAGTATCAGTAACTATGATCCATGATAAAAAATGTATGGCAGAGACTTGTATCATTAAACTGCCAGGCCAGCTACTTGTTAGTCTCTAGATCATTATGGTCTCTTATTAATGAAGGCAGTTGTATTGTTTTGGCACAGCCTCGTTTCTGGTATAAGTGGGGCCACAGATGTTGCTATGTGAGGAGCTGCTAGAAGCTTCCACCACGTCCAGCAGAGTCAAACCCTGATGGCTCTGGAGATGGACATGCTGCTGGCCAAAACTGGGCCGATGAGAGAGGCTGGTAGCGCCTCTGTCATGACATAGTTAGGAAGAAAATCAAAACAAAGCCAGAAGGTTTTGCTTCTTGTCCAAGGGAGAGGAGGTGAGAACATGTGAGGGGAAACGACATGGAGACACCAAGATCAGTGGAGAAGGAGGGGAAGGAGGTGCTCCACGCTCCAGAGCTGAAATTCCTCTGCAGGCCATGGTGAGACCATGGTGAAGCAGCTGTGCCCCTGCAGCCCCTGGGGATCCATGGGGGACGCAGAGATCCACCCACAGCTTGTGGGATCCATGGAGGATGCAGAGATCCACCCACAGCCCGTGGGGATCCAAAGGGGATGCAGAGATCCATTCACAGCCTGTGGAGATCCACAGGGGATGCAGAGATCCAGCCACAGCCTGTGGGGATCCATGGGGGATGCAGAGATCCATGGACAGACCGTGGGGATCCATGGGGGATGCAGAGATCCAGCCACAGCCCGTGGGGATCCAAAGGGGATGTAGAGATCCATGGACAGACCTGTGGGAGAGGTGCCCATGCTGGAGCCTGGTGGATGCCTGGAGGAGGCTGTGAGCCCATGGGAGACCCTGTGGAGTGAGGGGGCCCTGCTTCCAGGCTGGAGCAGCCTGTCCCTGGAGGACTGCACCCCCTGCGATGAGAGCCATGTAGGAGCAGTTTTGGGAGGGCTGTGTGGCCAGGGAGAGACTCACATTTGCAGCAGGTGTGGTTTGGCTGCTGCTTGTGAGAGTGGACCCACGCTGGAGAAGTTCACAGAGAGCTGTCTCCCGTGGGAGGGACCCCACGGCCTCACAGGAGAAGGACTCCTCTCCTGGAGCAGCAGAAGAAAATCTCAGTGGTGGACTGACCCAAACCCCCATGCCCTGTATCCCACTGTCAGTGGGAAGGAGGGAGGGGCTGGGGGGATTAAGTGTTTTAAGGGCCTATTTTACTTCTCATTATCCTCTGATTCTGTTAGTAACAAAATTTCACTTTCCAACTGAAGTTGAGCCTGTTATGCCCTTGAAATATTTCTCCCAGTCCTTGTCTCATTCATGAAGCATTTGTTAATTAATTTTTTTTGCCTTCTCCCTCCTCTGCCCAGCTGTAGCAGGGGAGGATGAGTGAGCAAGTCTTGTGGGTGCCTGGTGTTTGGCCAGTGTCAAGCCACAACAGCAGAATTCACATACACACACACACATACACAAATATTCCTATTTTCCTACTGTTGGCATAGTGAAGAATAAATTGCATCTTCCTAAATCTATAAACAAGCCCTTTGGCATTGTTCAGTCAGACTAATATTTAAAATTTACCACATAAATTATCATTACTACTAAATATTTCTTTGCAAATACAAATGTGAAGAGGATTTATCTCTGTCCTTAACTTCCTGGTACTGCCCAGATCATTCTCCATCCTGCCTGGAAAAACAGCTCTAACAGAGACTGCAGTGACCTGCTTGCCAGAGACTGCAGTGACCTGCCTGCCAGAAACTCCATGACAAGAAAACGCAGAGTAGCTCTAGATGACATATTATCTCCACAGTAACTCAGAATATGTTTGCATTGAGGATCAGGCTATCAATACATCTATCCTGATAATGCCATTAACTCATTTTCCAGGTCTTTTCATTCTATTAACTACAAAAGACCTGCGGGAACAAGTAAATTCCTGTGGAACTAAGTGCTGATGAAGATCATCAACAAATGTACTGCTGAAGAAACTGGCATACATAACTGAGAGAAGAGACATCACCCCTTTGTATGTGAAGAAAGAGGAAAATGCAAGCTGAAGAGAAGGACTTAGGGATTTTAAATTGCTTCATCTGCTCCTCCTCTTTAGGAAAACATATTCATCACTATAGGGTGGTGCCTTGTAAAGCAAATCAATTCAGCATTAAATGCAACTAGCCAAGTAACTACAAGCTTTTACTTTGAGGAATATCCAACGCATAAGAGACATTGCTCTCAGAGCACCTACCAAACTACCACAACTTGCATTTTCCCCTACACTATACTGGAAAAGGGGACAGCTGCATGCTAATTTGAATTAAAATATTCAAGATTAAAAGATGATACCAAAAAGAAATTTTTGCCCTACCCTTCATTTATTTGCTCCCTCATTTTATTTGCTCCCTCATTTTATTTGCTCCTTCATTTGCTCCCTTCATTTATTTATTTAAAATTATTTTTGTTAGTTCTTAATTACAATGGTGCCGCTAGCTTAAGAAACTTTTCAGAAGGAAAGATTTAGTGTGGTGGTGGAGCACTGGTAATTCGAAGCACTGTTATAAAAACCATTTCATTGGACAGAGCTTGAAGTAAGAATAAAAGATTTTTGAAATAGCCATGGGAGGTCCAGTGTTGGCAGTTATTTATCAAAGAGCTGCGTAGAGGACAGACATAAGCTTACAATTTCCTTGCAACTTCTCCGTTATAATACAAGGTGGGAATTATCCTTTTCCCACTGGGCTTTAATCAGCTGTTTTTTCTAAGTCTCAGTCCAAATAATACTGGAGTGCAAGACATGGAAATTTTGGACCTGATGCTTTAGGTTTTCTTAACTGAGATCATCAGCTCTCCTGCTTCTTTGTGTAGGTCATATACCTACACACTACTAGTGTAGTGAACTTCTTTGAATGAAGTTCATTCAAAGAAGTTCATTATGAACTTCTCATAATGCCTACTTATTGCAAAAGGAATTATTTCGTTATTATGGTAATGGGGCATCTTTAAGAAAAAATGATAGAAGAGTATGTATCTTCTGATCTAATGTGTCTATATCTGAACATTATTTGAGTGGTCAAAATACAACATGAAAGAGCCTGAGGAATTAATTTAGCTTCATAGTAATTCCTAAACAGGAAAGTTCATGTTTATTTGGTCACATGTGGCACCCAAGACAATCTGGCATTCCAGTGGAAACTTGTGAGTACTCCAGCGTGGGCCAGACAGTCAAGATATTTTTCAAGAGAATATGACATTTTGCCTAAGCAGTATTTCAAGCAAGCTAGAAAGGTGCTATAGCAAGCAGGAAACAATTTATAAGCAAATCCAAGCAGATAAACAGACAAAGAAGTGATAGCTGAGAAAAAAAGAGAAAAATTCAGGAGCCTTCTAACACTATTAGGGTCTTGAATCCATGCTGGTGCCTTAAAACCTTCCTCCATATTCCCAAGAGGAAGAACTTTTCTTCTGTAACTAACTGAATTTTATAACTATTCCAAACATCATACAAAAAAATGCACCTGAACTGTTCTGCTTCAGTTAAAATAACATGATCTTTTGAGATTAACGGGTATTGCATCAACAGTACAGCAGAGCTGATGCTAATGATAAGTTCAAGAAACAATGAGAACTTGTCAGTAGTAAATGCATCTTGAATTATTCCACTGAAAACTGAATATCAAAGCACAGGCAAGGTGAAAATATACACCTGCTTGGAAAGGAATCAAGTCACTTCCCTCCTAAGAGTCCTCGCCCATGTTCCCAGCTGCCCTAATACTGTATTAAAGAAATAGCATTCAGTCTAAAATTTCTCTCTTTTTCCATTAGATAAAAGAATACACATGCCTCACATTATGCTTAAAATTAGCGAAACTGCAGTTCCAAAAAGTCTTACAGAAGATAACAAGGGCTTCTACTTTAAACTGCAAACTTCCCATTCAACCTCAATTTCCAGGCATACCCCTGAAGACTGTGAACAAGATGCTAGCATGAGAGCAAAGAATTTAAAGATGCCAGCATTGTCTCTCATGGCCAAAGAAACAGATGAGGTGTCAGGTATGAAAGGAAAAATGGTATGAAAGATGTCCTTATGAAAGGAAATTATTGTATCATGCCACGAACAGACACTAAAATTCAGAGCAACTGGAACAGTATGAGCTTCATAGAAAAAAGCAGAAGCTAAGGTAATGCAGTGGATACAAGGTAATCCCATCACAACCATCAATGGTGCTAATGCTGCAGTCAAAAGGATAAACTGAGGGCCCCTTCAAAGGTCTCTGCTCTACCCCTTTCTGCAGTACTGCTAGCACACATCAGTCACACCTCTTCCTCTCTGTATAGACACTGCCACCACATGTGGGTCAGCATCAAACAGCACAGTATAATGAAGGAGATCATCAGATCCATACATAACAATCTCATTGGTTGCTGTGGGGTAACACCTGGTTGGTTTGGGAAAGTGCATATTAGCTCAAAACTTTGTTTTAGGACCGCCCCCTTCCCCCCCCCCCCCCCCAATAATGAGATAATATTTTAAAAATACAAATGCATAAAGCTACTCTAACTTCATAAAAACATAGATATGTCCTTTGCCCCTTGCTAACAGTCTTGTCCTGTATTTAAAGGACAGGTATATTTTTAGTTGATTCTAAAATGAAAGTCACAACTCTTCCAGAATTCACTTTCCATTTCCACTTTCCAGTGTAAAAGACTGAATGAAGATTGTATCAAAAAGGATGGATAAAGTTCAAGTATTCTGAACTGTACTTCCTTTTTCTATTTTACACTGATTTTATGTCCTTACATATGTCCCACTTACAGAATTATTGTAATTATACTGTCAACTAGGACAGCTAGATTAGATTTTACTCTGAGAAAAAAAAAAAAAAAGTGGGAAGTCATTAACAGGATTTTTCAATCAGGAGAGTGGGTAATGTAACAATACAACAAAAAGCTAATACTGGCAGAATACAACAAAACTCCACATGCACAACAGGGTAAATGTATTTTTTAAAATATACAAAAAATCCCTAGTTGTGTGGTTTAGCCATACAAGAAATGTTTTTGAAGAATGTGAATCAGGTATCTCCTAAGACACACACAAACACATAGAGAAAAGCAAAATTTAAAAGTAAGTCTAATACCTGAAAGAATGGAGTATAAGTTCTTGAATTACTTCTTTTTTTGGGGCAAAATCTAATAAGAACTTCCTTAAAATTTAACACACACAAATATGTTATATTTACATTTTTATTTTCCATAATCAGAAAATTAGGGCTGCATGAAACACATGCAAAGAAAGTTGGGCAAATTTCATTCCTTTATTCTCCCATGAGCCTAACTAGAAATAACCATTGGCAACACATTTGAATGACAGAGTAAAATTCAAATGAACACACTGAGAAGCTGTATCTCAAGAGCAATGCAAAACAGTCTGTAACATGCTTCATTGAAATGGATTTGCTTTACAGTGATGAATGTTATTTCAGTGTAATGGGACAATTAAGCTGTCCATTTACCTTTGCATACCATTTCCAAAACACACAGCATAGCATGCAATAATTAAATTTTACTGCCAACATAATACTAGTCTCACTTGAAAGTGATGGTTCCATATCGTAGTAACAGTTCTCACCACTAACCCACAGATCAGAAGTCCTTTGACATATGCTTCATATGCTTGTATTTTTGAGACAGGCAGAATTTCTTCAGCTGCTCTCATTATACAGAAAGCAGAGCTGCCACTTCCCACACTTAAAATTTAAAAGTATTAATAAAATACCAATAGGGAGCTCCTACATTCCTTCCATGCAGTCTGAACAGAAATAAACATGAAGAAAATTGATAGAAAAAGCCCTCAAAAAGGTGGAAGAAGTAGAGCCAACACAATACACTTAGTTTCCCCTCTTTGGCTGCAGGACTTTTGCAATAGTGATAATTTTGTCTTTCAAAGGTTCTGCAGGGCTTTCAGGCACAGGTTTCTTGGGAGATAAGCAGTAAGCTAATATATTACTGTAGGCAAAATTTCAAGATGTGTGTCTGGAAAAACGTAATACATCATACTAAACCAATGTCCCACTGAAAAGCAGATTTCCAAGAAGATTCTGGGTAACTACAAGTCCCATCCTTCTCCTCTGCTGAACTACTGATGTAGCCCTTCTCATGTCCTAGACATCAGACAACTTGACATTATTACTGAGAAAAACCCAGTCATTAAGCATATTTAACCTGCATATTTTCTATTTGCACAGATTTTAACCCATCTGTAGTCCTTCACACATTTTCTAGTTAATAGGTAAAATACTTCTATTGCAATGCTGTACAGCTTGAAACAAAACACTGAGTTTAATGCATTCAGTGCCACAGATATACTAGGAGAACTAGGAGAGTAACTAGACAATGTGCTTGGATTTAAAACGAAAATATGCCTTGCACAAAGACACTCCTACCCAAGCAAAGTGACAAACAGGTTGCAGTAGGGCTTCTCAGAGAAGACTTACAGCGCTCTCAGGCATTCAGGAATGCATTCAGGGATATATGTCCTTTCTTCCATCATTAAAAATTATAATTTTCAATAAGAATAACTCTTGGTGTGGAGACCTCCATTTCCAGGTTTGGCGCTACAAATAACTAAAGGCAAAAATAAAACAAAAACCCCTTATGGAGACACAGCATAGGCTGGTCTCTGCCAATTTACCTTTATGTTAAAAATGTTTTTACTAATGAGGTCAAAAGTATCCAAAACTGTGCAAAATATGGACTTTGAAGCCCTGTAGAAAAGCTACCAAAAATATATATAAAATTATATTTCCAATGCCTTAGGTTATACTAAACTCTACAGACTGTAAATTAAAAGACTTATTTTTGAATTTGAATGGGTTTCCGCATTTCTTCTTTTCATATAATCTTCTTTTATAAAGCATGGATTTATTTTTTTGTAATTTTATTTAAGTCTAAATGTTTTAATCCCTTAGGTTTGGCTAGTCCAAGCTAGAGCATTAAAATTGCAGGCTGCTGAATCTAAAACATAAGGATTTTTTTTTTTCAAGGAATGATACAGATTTCTGTATCCAAACTGCATCTCCTGCACAAATTACATCATACTCTTCTTCTCTAAGTGCTAACTGCACTATCTTAGCAATATAAATATGAATTTTAGACTCCATTTGAAGAATATACAAAGCTAAAGTTTATTTTCTAAGTTGCATTGTTTCTAGAGAATAGGGATGCTAAATCGTGTCAGGTCCTCTATCATCTCTGAGGCTGCTGCTTCTTAACTTCTGGACACTAGGCTTTGAGTCTACTGCCTTAGGAAATGGCCAGCTTCTATGGTACCTTTGGATGTATCCTGTCTGCCCTTGTGAACTTACACAAATCCAGTTTATTAATCCGTCCTCTTTGATGGTGGGTACTAAGTGCTATATCTACACATCTTCTAAATACCTCCAGGGATGCTGACTCCACCACTTCCCTGCAGAGTCTGGACCAATGCTTGACAACTTTTTTGGTGAGGAAAGTGCTCCTACTGTTCAATCTAAACCTGCCCTGAAAAAAATTGAGGCTGTTTCCTCTTGTACTATCAGTTATTGGGAGAAGAGGCTGAACCCCTGGCTACAACCTCCTTTCAGGGAGATGCAGAGAGTGGTAAGGTGTTCCCTGAGCCTCCTTTTCTCCAGGCTAAACACCCCCAACTCCCTCAGCTGCTTCTCACAGCACTTGTCCTACAGACCCTTCACCAGTTTTGTTGCTCTTTTGTGAACAAGCTCCAGCACTGCAAAGTTTTTCCTGGGCAGCTTTCCAGCCACTCTGCCCCAGCCTGTGGCCCTGCCTGGGGTTGTTGTGACCCAAGGGCAGGACCCAGCCCTGGGCCTTGTTGAACTTCAGATGACTGGTCTCAGCCCATGATCCAGCCTGTCCACATCCCTCTGCAGAGCCTTCCTGCCCTCCAGCAGATACCACCCAGCTCTCTGTCACCTGCAAACTGACTGAAGTACACTCAATGCCCTTGTCCAGACCATCAATAAAGATATTAATCAGGGTTGGCTCCCATACTGAGCCCTGAGGAACTCTACTGGTGACTGGCCCCAGATGGATTTAACTCCATTCAGCACCACTCCCTGGATCCAGCCATCCACAGTTCTTTACCCACCCAACTGTCCCCGCATCCAAGCCATGAGCAGCCAGTTTTTCCAGAACAGTGTTATGGGAAATGATGTCAAAAGCTTTACTGAAGTCCAGGCAGACAACATATACAGCCTTTCCCCCATTCACTAAGCCAGACACCTTGTCATGGAAGAAGATCAGGTTCTCAAGCAGGAACTGCCTTTCCTAAACCCATCTATCTGATCCCCTGTTTGTCCTGTATGCCCTGCATGATGGCACTCAGGATGAACTATTCCACGACCTTCCCTAACACTGAGGTCAGGCTCAGACCTGCAATTCCCCGGATATTCCTTCTGGTCCTTCACCTCCCAGATTAATCAGGTCTGCTGCAAAATGATGGAAAGTGTCTCAGTGAGCACATTCACCAGTTCCCTCAGTATCTTGGGGTGGCTCCCATCTGGTCCTACAGACTTGCATGTGTAAGTAGCGTGGCAGGTTGGTGACCAGTTCCCCCGAAATGTGGAGGCTTTATTCTGCTGCCTGTCCCCGTTTTCCAGCTCAGAGGGCTCAGTCCCTGGGGAAAAACTGGTGTTACAATAAAAGACTAAGGCAAAAAAGGTATTAGGTACTTCAGCCTTTTCCATGTCTTTTGTCACTGTGTTTCCCCCTGCATCCTGTAAGATCAGTCAGGATGTTGACTGGACGGTAAGAAGCAATCTCTCATGAGTCCAGGGCAGCTCTTGAAACATGAGGCCTATTGCTTAGGTTGTGGCTGCAAGAGCTCTGCTTAAGCTACCAAGCACAGCTATAAGCATGCCCGAAAGAGAGAGTGAGAGAGAGTGGGAGAGAGAATGGGATAGGGGGAGAGGGGGAGCAAGAGAAGGAGCTAAGAGAGAGGGGGTGTGCCAAGAGGGCAAGAGCAAGAGAGAGGGAGCAAAAGAGGGATAAGTTCTTGTTACAATACACTATATCTCTTTCTGTGGTGAATATTCTAATTTACACTAACCAACCACTACAAGACACAATCCTATAGAATCTACATACAGCCTGTAAGAACTAATACATTATCATGCTGTGTTACATTTTAAACTCTAAAAGCTATTCTTTAGACTATTTTCTTGTTGCATTGACCTTTGAATCTGTCAGCTAGCAGGAGGGTATTGTTCAATCAAAACGGATTCTCCTTCAGCTGGCTAGACTATTGTTTTCAGGTTATATAGTAACTAAAGCTCAGTATCCTACAACTCAAAGCTAGCTTTCATTTCTACTTCAATTATAGGTTTCATATTTTCAGAATCTTTTGCCAAGCAATCATATTTATAAGGTTTCCCTGTTTCATCTTCCCCAACAGCCTCCAATAAGGACGGAGAACTTCCCTAGCCCTTCTTTTGTTACTGATGTATTTATAGGAGCACTTCTTACTGTCTTCTATGGCAGTAGCTGAATTAAGCTGGCCTTTGGCTTTTCTGATACTCTCCCTACATAACCTCATGACATCCTTGTAGTCCTCTTGAGTACGTCATCATCTCATAAATTATTTACTACACAATTATATTTTTGACGTGTTAGATACATTTTGATATATATCTGATGTCATGGACATTTCATCCATTTTATGCTTTCAGATTCATCAACTTCCAGCTGCAGAGACCCTCCACTATTGTTTCAATACTTCTTCTGCTGGTACAGCATGTCAGCTGTATAAGTAGTCATATGAGGATTGTTTAATGTCATGGGTTGTTCAGAAATGCGTATTAAAAAGACAGAGGCCTTGGTGCCACAGGGCAACATGGCAGAAGTTCTGGTGTTTTGTTTTGACCTATGCCCAGCCTCTGATACACATCACAACAACCATCATAGTTATGTGCCTTCTCTTAGGAAGGATGGGGAAAATAAAGGACTGCTCTGTGCAAGCTGCAGCTGTAGTACTTTTTAGTAGATGTGGCCCTTGCATAAGGGCAGCAGAAACTGTTTCATAAAAGCTTCTATTATTAGGGTTTCTAAAAGACACTAGTTGAAAGGAACTGAAAGCAAGTACATGCAGAGATATGTGCAGCCAATCACACGTGTGACAACTAATGTTATTGCTCTGTACACGCTGGGAAGCTGCCCTGCTGGCAACAATTTCTGATACTAACTTCAGACACATAGATACGTTACAAATGTCCTGCACTCATTAAATGAAATGATGAAATGTGGCTCCATCCAGTAGCAACCAGCAGCCATGGGTTACCTGTTCTGGCCTATCTGCCCCACTCCATGGTCTTGACCTCTGTGCTTCTCTTCAACCTCTCTTGGCCAGCTTCTCACAACAGCATTCTCTTCCCAGGGGATACATAGAAATTTGCCTCCTTCTCCTTTCCCTCCTCAGAAACCCTCTTGTTAGTTGGAGAAATACCAAAGTAAGGAAGACAAAAGGCCACTAAGTTGTAGCACTTAATGGAACAAAATTACCAATAAATGTCAGTATTTAGGAAGTAACTTCTGGCTAAGCAAACAGCACTGTTTACTGCATGTGCTAAAATATTCACACTCTCTTCTTCTTTTACTCATGGGGTTTTTCTCTCCATTAAAAGTCAGGAGATAAGAGGAAAGAAAGGGCTGTAATTGCTGCAATGAGACTTCCTCAGCTCAGTTCCTAGTAATAAGTGCAAGTAAATACACACATGTACACACTAGGGCCCAAGTGTTATCAGGCTCTTATGGGACAGAAAGGACTGATTCATCATGGTACTTACTCAAAACATATAGAGCTATTACTTGCCTTTGAAATAATGGCTAATAACATCAATACAAGAATCCAAATGCTACAGTGTATAAGAAATATTTAACCGAAATGAAATGAAAAGTGAAAAATCTCAGAACAAAATACAGCTTGAAGTTTCCTTATGCTATAAGTTTTCAGCAAAGTCAATCTTTGTATCATCCACACACAAATCTTGTGACTAAAAAAGAAACACATCTTGGTCATAATTACATTAAATTGACAATATTGTATCATCTTATTTACAGGAAAAGCAGGAAGATCTGTATATCTATGGGCTGGTTAATAGCATTTAAAAAATCTGTACTGTAGAACAGTAGTAACACATCAATAAAGTAGATTAAGAATCATCCATCCAACAGATCTCCATAGAAGTAACCAAAGAGAAATTATTGCTGCTTGGAAAGGGTCCTGGCTGGATTTATGAAGTGTCATTGGCATATTTACTCATGAGTAAATACAAACTCACTGCAGAGGAAATCTGCAAACAGCCAAAGGTTAGTAAGAGTGGAAAATGACAACAGCAAAAAGTAACAAGGATCCATCTGATGCATACTGTAGTAATGTAGCGACAATGTACATGTCAAAGGTAACAAAAAGTCAAAGAGTATGGGAAGTCGTATTTTATACTTTCCTGTTTTGAAAACTGTGGAGGCCCAGGGACCTGCCACCAAGGTTATTGTGCCTCAGCCATGGAGGGGCTAATGCAGATGAGAAACAACCCTCGAGACTAGGGTGAGGGAAACCTTCCTCCCGTGGGCCTTTGCAGCCACGTTAATATCTCTTAGGTTTCATTGTTCTATTGGTTTTTTACGTTTATGTCACCCTGTTCAGCCCTCATTCACCAGACATGCACCCCTCCTAGAATGTTCTTCATTCCTTTGAACCACACTGGTTCTGCCTTGGCGCAGTACCCCACCCGTTACCCTGTTGGGTCCCCCTCCGGTTCCTGTTAACCCCCCTGTATCCCTACTGGACCTTGATCCTCAGATTCATCCCATTCATCTTGTTTATAACTTTGTGCCCTCAGCCCCCTCCTCATTCTCCTCCCTGATTCTGTTCGAAGCTGTTCTTGTCCCTGAACCTCTATTCTGCCTCCCTGGATGCCTTTGCTACTCCTGTCTGTGTTTCTGCATAAACAGATATTCAAATATCTGTTGAACAGATATTCAGATATTCAAACAGATATTCAGATATTCAAACAAGAATCCATCTTTGCCACTTTATCAGCACTATTACAGTTGTGCCCTTACAATCTGTTCTGGGTTCTGGGTTGAGCTGCCTCCTATCCCATACATCCATCCCATATCTTGGATATGTTGTTATGTCTCGCAGCTGAATCCCGCCCTCTTGGGCGGGAGCCTGCAGTTCCTGCCTCCTTTTTCCTTCTTGGCTGCTTTCGGCTCTTGCTTCAGCTGGCTCGGCTGCTTTTGCCTTCTTTGCTTCGCTTTGCTTCGCTCTGCTCTCCAGCTGCCCCTGCTGCCGTTTTTCTTCCCCCCCCCGCTGCTTCTGTTTGGTTTTTTTTCCCTCCTTCCTTTCTCCCCCCCGCCGCCCCCCCAAGGTCTGAACCGGCTCCGGACCTGACCTGACCTGAGAAGTTGGAGAAGACCTGGGCCAGACAGAGACGCGTCAGCACTCTCCCCATCGTCACAGTAACCCATCTTTTCCCACTATTCGGTGTTGGGGAGTGTATTTTTGTCAATAAACCGGTTTTTCCACTTTCCTCCGAGGTATTTTCCTTCCCGAACCCAGGGCTGGGGGGGGAAGGGGTGGTGGAGGTTTGGTTTAGGGGACTCCTTTTGGAGGTTCTTCCCTAATTTACTCCAAACCAGGACACAATCCCACAACCCCGGGTTCAGAGACACAAAGTCACTCTTTAGGACCCTGTGATTACCTGCATGCAGTAACAGAAAACATACCTGTCATTCATGTATTTGGGGTTGAACAGAACTGAGAGGCAACTTCATAGGTAAAATAAGCAATACCAGATATAAAAAATAATCTTCTCAATATATATGAATGAAAAACTAAAATCAGTTATCTTTTAGATAACATAAAGCACCGAGAGAAGAACATATAAATCTGCATCATTTTGAGAAAGATTACAATCCATCTTAGCTTCAATGTTTCATGAAATGCATGTGTAAATGGATCTTTTTATTAGTACAAAATGCTATCTTCATCTTTTGATAGTTCAGATCTTGAAAGGCACATTTCAATCTAGCCATAACCCTTCTCACTGCCCACAACTACTCACACAGACACCCGGACTAGCCCTTCACATAACCCTTTCTCCCACATCTACTTGTGTGGCTCCAGCGTCAGCCTGTCCCCTGTCAATTAAAGCTCGAGCCACTGCTCCATGACTTCTGTGCTCAAAGGTCTGCTGTAGGTCCCTCTGCTGGGTTGAACTAATGCTTCTCCAAGAGACAAGGACATTCATTTGGGTTTTTGTCCTCCTCTAATCATCTTCCAGTTTCCCAAGGCCTTTAACACTCCTCAGGCAGACAGAAATACATCTCATTACTTTAAACAAGGTTAATAAGAAAATTTGCTTCTAGACATCTCTGATACAAACCATATCTGAAAGTACTATATTGAAATCTATTGAAAATATCAAACTTGCCAACAGTATGAAAGTTACTAATGTTGTCTGATGTTAGAACATAAAGTTCAAAGAATGGCTTAATGTTATCAGCTGCTTAAATAATGCTGGAATTACCCTATATTTCTATCCTTGAAACCTGAAGGTGTGTTTGGCTAAATACAGTATTATTGCTTTTTTCTTAATGTATTTGAAAGGGTAATGCTGCAAACTTTTGACAGGAACACAGAAAAATAATGCAGACTTTTATTATAATTAACTACACACTGGTTTACACTTTCCTTCAACTTACTGCTCCAGGTAGAACCATACAAGAGTCATCACTGTCAAGAAAAAGCATGATTCCTCAGCCAAAAAAAAAAGAGTGTCATTTGAATGGCATGGATATAAAACGCAGGAAAAAGGCTTGCATAAAAAATGTTTTGCTTTTCATGATGTGCAATATACTTTAAGAAGGCTGACTTCTGATAACAGATTGCTTTGTGCCAGCAGTATGCAGGAAAAAATACACATATCTTCTATTTTAACACTTTTAGTTTCACAACCCCCATTGTACTTCTGCCCTTTTCTCCTTTGACTGGTCCTCAGCTATATTTGTGTTATCCTAAACACTGAGAGTAGTTCAAAAACCTACTTACAGGAATCATCCAGTTTGCCAGGTCACCGTACTTAGACACCTGCATAGCTCCAAGCATTGTCAAATCAACATGGCCTCTGGTAACAGAAAGTGTGTAATTAGCGTATCATGTTCAAGTAACGGCCCACAAATCTTAACAAGCTTTTATTCATTCTCATTACATCAATTTAAAAAATATGGCATATGAAAAAGGTAGAAACCATTTGTGACACATGTATTTGGGGTTTTTTCCCCCTCGATGTATCACTGATGCAAATGTTTTTTTTATGTCTATTGAGCCTCAAAAATGTTCCTACTTTTGTCTGGTTTGGTTAATTGCATGCACAGTCAATAATCTCTGAACTCATACTTTTTAGTGCACTCCTTAACATATTTACATGCACCCATTATCTTTTCAGAGCCATTAGGATTTAGTGTTTGTTTGCATCCAACCTGCTTTCTGAAAAATAAACAAAAAACAGGTGCAGACATTGAATTTCCATTAAGGAGGTGGAATAAGGATCACAGTTACAAGCTGAGCAAAGAAAATATACTGAGTGCAAGTACAGATTAGATACTTGGAAAGGACCAAAAAATAGTTGTTAAAACATCATTATAAATGTGTTTATAGATGGCCAGGTGGTGGTTGGCACAAACATCACCATGGTATCTGTTAGTTTAGTGGTTTTTTATTTCCAATAGCTAGATCTACCCTCTGTAAACCATCACTGATTAAGTCCATGATAATTTTACAGGTTGTTAAATGCTAACCCCATTTGGAAGAAATACTAATGAGTTCAGTCACTGAC
This sequence comes from Sylvia atricapilla, assembly GCF_009819655.1. Lineage (NCBI taxonomy): Eukaryota > Metazoa > Chordata > Aves > Passeriformes > Sylviidae > Sylvia > Sylvia atricapilla. Next base: position 72,248,403 of record NC_089174.1, read on the forward strand.
GCAGTTTATTCTTTTCCTGTTTCAAAAAGATCAGAATTTGTGTTGTTACATACCCTCTTATCATCGCAAATGATTCATCGCTAGAGAAATAGGAAGAACCTGGCAGAACAGTGACTGTCTCCTTACCTGTAAAAGAAATAAGCTACAGTATGCATTGTTTCTTTGACAAATGAAGTCACAGCTATTTACCAAGAAATAGGAGGTTTTTATCAAATTCCTTTGGATTCAGTACAACTACAGACCTGATTACAGTTGCTACATCACATGTAAAACTCATCTATCCTATTGAATTGTGAAGCAGTTTGTTAGAGTTTATAATGGTAGGATTGCCTGCCATTTGACCACCAGCACTTCCAGGCAAGCTATCACAAACATCAGACTGTATGAAATATCTATGGACTTTAGCTTTCTGCTCCACTCACAGAAAAAGCGAGAAGTAACTGTCTTTTTAAACAAAGAAAGATAAACAGAGAGACTGCGAAGAAAAGCAAGCAGATTGGATTGAACAGTTTATACTGCTAATGATGAAAAATACAAAAAATAAATGACAGGTGTAGCCTATTCGTGCTTTTTAAAAGGGCACAAGAAAATGTGCTGTACTGTTCTCTGAACAATGCTTGAGTCAAGCAATGAAGCACACCTGGAAGTGTTTTATCTTGACTTTGTTCAGGGCCCTTTACTTCCTCTTCTGCAAGCTCTTTGAATCAGTCTAAGCAACAAATATTTACACAGGCTGCCTCTGAAAAGGCAGAAGAAACACAGATGAAGATGAAATTATTAAAAAAAAATTGTAAACTTCAGAGAAAAAAACCCAAATCAAAATATTTTATCAATATGTGACATAGTGAAGAAACAGAGTAGCAACAAAGGGGAAGGGGAATGATGCATCACTACATGGTTTCCATGAAAACAGAGGAAAAAAGACAATGAGTTTAAATAAGAGAATGCAAAAAGGAAAAGAAACAGTGCATAAAACTTAAAATAGAAATCTAAGATGTGTGCTTTAATTATTGAACTCATCTGAGGTATATTTTATGCCATTTGTAGGGAAATTAAATAGAATAGTATAGAATTAATATCATACAAGTGCACCCTTCTCAAGAATTCACCATGCTAACACCCAGACCTGCTGAGATAGCATGAATAATCCTTCTCTACAGGGCACCCACCCAAGGCAGTGAGAGGGAAAACAGGGGTTGCATGCAGCAGCATGGAGAGAAACCTGGGATAAAGTAACAATGATGAGAAAAAAGACACACAGGCTTAGGACCACAGATTAGCGTAAATAGAGTATCACTTCTTAAAATGCTCTCAGGAGGTCAGTATTTCTATCTCTGCTGTATTACAGTAGTCTACCTTTCAGTCAAGATACACTTCAAGAGAGACATTAAGAAAACAGGACAAACAGAAAAACACATACAATATTTCAGAGCAATACAATTACATTTGCAGAAAGAAATTTGGTAAAAGCCCAAACCAGATATATGTTTTAAACTGGACTTCGAGGCTGATACTGGATCACTCCAGTTAATGAATGAGAACAAGATTAATTTCTATTCCTCTGCAATCCAGCTTCTGTTTTCTTGACATGATTTTACAAATTTGATTGGAAAGCACCTAGAATAGTCCTAATCCAACCTAATCAAATGACATGAATGTTTCAGCAATTATAGCAATAATTATTTTGGTTGTAGGTCTCATGTTTGTCTATCCCATGTCCTGTTTACTGCAGCTTCAGAGGACATGTGAAGCTTCTTAACACTGAATTAACAATACTACAATAATCTAATTTTCATGTTGCATTCTGACCTTTTATGTTAGCTTCATCCCTTTCAGATTAACTCTTAAAAATATTTATCAACTATAAACAACAATTCAAGATCATGTTGATTTTCATGTTAAAGTACGATTTTTTCAGAGAATTTATGAAGTTATTGGATTTTTTCACTGTCATTTTGTTAATATGTTCATTTTTCATACACACCAATAATAAAATTAAAGTTCTAGTGTGCATGCATATAATTTCTCTCATAGTATTTTTTCTTCTAAATATTTTTTTCTTCCAGTAACTCCCCTGACATATTCCTTCATGCAGTTCTCAAAGCAATTACATAAATACTGGTGAAATGCTGGACTCAATTTCTTAAATAATTTTTAATTTCAAATCAGAAAATGGCCTCAAATAACACCACATTTAAAATATAGTAATAATGGCAATTACACAGCACTGTGATAAGTATCATTTAGCTGAGCCAAGCAGCAAACATTTCAAGTCAGTGAACAATTTGTGGACTGAAAAATAAATTAAAATTATATGTCATTGGTTTATCTCTTTAACTTTTCAGAGTTTAACTGTACTTGCTAGCAGCTCCTGAGAAAGGTACTGTCTGTATAGATACATATGTAGACACCCATATATGTATTTGTATGTATGTATGTATGTGTATATTTGAATAAAAAATATGAAATGTGTATATTTTCCATATGAAAAAAGAAGTGTCAGGTCGATAACCTATACCATTAATATCAATAACAAAGTTAACAAGTCCTACTTCTGTTTATCACAATGCAATATTCAGGCGTATTTTTACATGGAGACAGAGAATGTACACAGGCACAACTTTTCCATGAAAAAACCAGAAATCAGACAGGTGCACTAAATCTTAAGAAACTTACATTTTTACATTGAATAGCATCTTCTGAGGTGAAATGCCCCAAAATAGCTGGGCAACAACAGTATGTGAAAACTTACATTCCCTGCTAAAAGTGGCAAAAGCAGCCACTCACAGCAGTGCCCTCAGTGTGCCAGGTCCCAGCTGGGCAGCTCTTTCCCCCTGCCTTGGTTACCACTCCCTCTCTGAATGCAAATGAGTATACTCCTGGCTAGGAATAAACGAGGCCATTATACACAGGATGTTTTAAAACATGTCCCAAGCATACTGAAAACAATTTTCTAGAAGACTCAAGGTGAAAAGCAGCAGAAAAACAAACCCATATTCCCCTACAGGCTGCACAAAACAATCTCACTTCTGAAAAGGATGATTTCACCATTTAGTGACGGGCCTGGAAGAGAGTCTCTCCCTGTAGAAGAAGACTGTCACTTAAAAAAAGGCAAATACATTAATATTTATTATGAAATAAAACATGACTCTAGGTTCAAATACTGAATCAAAAGAATTTTTTTAAATTAACATGGTTATTCATTTTCCATTAATTAAATTTAATTAAAGCATTTACCTGCATTAATCAGATCTGGATCTACTTCATTTTCAAGTGGATAAGGACCCTGACAACAATACAGATGTGTGTCAAGCTTTATAATAAAATACCTTTAAAATATAATTAATAATTGCCATATTATTTCTAACGCTTATTATCAAAACCAGACCATGGCAGACATGTATTTTTTAATCTTTTTTTTAACCAGAATTCTATTTTTTATCAGAAAAGATTCCTGACATTACAAGCCAGTTTATATCAAGTATAAATGGATAGCCTGATGGAATATTTTTCAAGGATGTTAAAATTATTAAACAACCATGAAGCAAGAGGTTTGTTTGAGTTTCTTTTTGTTCTTAACCAAAGTGACAGACTTTTTAAAAAAAAGGTTGTAACTGCAACTTCATAAAGCCATTCAGCAGTAAAAATAATATTCAGTTTAAGCTTTATTTAAAATTATGCTTGCTAAGGTTTACAGTGCTTGGTCTTGCAAATTCCTGAGGGTTTTGTGTCCAGAAACATATGTACTTAAGGACATCCTTAGCAAAGTAGCACCACAATCATAAAATGAGCATTTTCTTAAAAACTTCCCTGCAGCACAGTGAGAATTTTATGATGACATAATATAGCACATATATTTTTAGTAATATTATAATCAAGCTGGACCAGGAAATAAAACCCAGCAACAGGGAAAATAAAAACACTATAATGACTGACCAAGATATACTCTTACCAAACCCAGGACTCCATTTTCACTCTGTAAGTGAACAGTTATGTCTGGACTGATGAAGTTACTGGCCAATAGTGGGATTCCAATACCCAGATTAGCTGAAAAGAAGTGGTTAAGGCAGAAACACTTATTGCAAACTAGTAAATTTTAAAGAATTACTATTATAATAAGAGTAGATTAGAACTGTTCCCTTCACAAGCACATTTGTTCCTTCACAAGCACATTTGTTTTTACATAGATACCTCTTATTTGTGATGAATTATTTTGCCATTTGGACTGTCTAACTGCATTCTGTCCAATCCTTTACATGAAAAAAATTGACAGTGCAAATAAAACTTCTTTTCCAACTTTTTCAAGAAATTCTCTAACACATTCAACTGCTAACAGAGCCACCAGACATAAAAATCCCGAGTATTTTATGTCTTAGCATCCCCTCTATTTCAATTGCGTATTAATAAAATGAGAGAATCACAGGGTCTGCTAAAGACAATGAGCAGTTAATCAACCTGTTCTAAGCAAACCAGATGGGTTTCTTATTCTAGTCAGCAATCACTTTAACCTGTAGCACAGCTGAAGGATACCATACATGCCATCCTCAAACTCTAAAGCAGCCCGTTTGATGATCCTCTCCCTCACATTGTCTCCTTTTTTTTGTTTGGCTGTTGAGTCTCCAGGCTTTCGGATTGATAAGCGCTGCAAAATAAGAAGTAATCCTAAGTAAAGATTAGAATCCAGATTCTTGCTTCTCAAGACACAAAAGCTTGATTTGTGATTGCACTTGGTCTAAGAATAAAGTTATTTTTTCATCTTCGACAAAAAAATGACCTTTTATTTTATGCATTCAAGCTTAGCTAAGCAAATGGAGTCATCAAATACCGCCAACGACAGCCTTAGTGCAAAATATTATTTCTTTGTCTGTACTGCTAAGCCTGATACATAGAGAACTGGTGAAGAAGGCACCAAGCAGTAGTGCAAATACTAGCAAGCCTGAGATTCATTACCCCAGAATTACTTAAATAGATTTGTAAAATGTCAGCTAAAAATACAAATACTGCTCTCTTTCTGCATTCATCCAATTCAATGATCTATTCTAGATTGGTAAGGATGAGATAGACAAATGCCATTCATCTAAAAATACCAGGAGCTATAAATCAAAATTTTCAAACTTAACTCTATAATCTTGCACACCTCATGAAGTTGTTTCCTGGTATTTTCTCATCTTAAGTTCATGTTTTGTAAATCACGTGTATGTGAAAATGCCATGACATTCAAGAAGTTCGTAACATTTCTTTTAAATTATTGTCTACTTAGATTATGTTCTTTGCACATCTCTCCTATGCATATCAACTTCCTCTGGGCAACATCATGTCCTGCACGCCCATATGTCTTCATATCCTCTCCTTCTTCAGGCTACAATTAACACATCAGAAAAAATTATCCTGTTACTTTTCATCACCACAAAAGAATTTTTGCAGAGTCACTTTCCCCTTAGGCAGTCAGAAACAGTCAGTATCAATCCTCTTGAATTTCCCATCAATTTCCTTTTTATGCCTTGGCTATTTTCCCTAGAATTGCTTCACTTGTGGATGATGCATAAAGTAAGAAGAATTAGAGAGGGTTTCTACACAGCAAAGAGAAGGCTGGATAGAAATTATAGCTGGTGCTAGAAAGACCACTTCTCAGCCATATCAGGCAGGAACTGCTATTTAAAGCCAGTAAGAATTATGACAGACTAGCTTCTCTTTATTTCTTATATTCTTCATCTTCTCTCATCACTTACCATATTCAGTGCTTTTATGTGTACAGAAATTTATAAAATTTAACAGAAGAGTAAAGAAATCTGCCTTTTCCTTCCTGTACCTATACCTAGTGAGATGTGCCACTGCCAGAATTACAAAATTGCATAATAGAACTTAATCTCCACTAAAATTTTGCTTGGCAGTTTATAGTCACTTTCTCCCTCACCCTGCCCCACTTTTTTTCTGAAGTATTTAGGGAAGGAGGCAGATGACTAGGTGGGTATTCACCAGGTATTCAGGATTAAATAGGTGTTCACTTCTGCAGCTGAGATGCAGTAATAGTTTAATAAATTAAAAAAATATTTCTGTCATAAAAGGTAAAGAGCTTTTCTGGGAGATAATGCAGCCATTTAGAAGAAGAAAACAGGCCATTAATTGCAATCTAACCAACATAACCAGAGGAAAAGGAAAAAAAAAGGTTTGACACATCTGTTTGCAGTCAGTTACTCAACAACATGCAATATGCTTTTGCAGAATGAACAGATGGAATTAAAAAAAGGCCTCTTAACCTTAGAATTCATAGAAGAGAATGCTTGGAGAAAAGGCCTCGTACGACTTCCTAGGACTTTGAGACTTGATCTTAATAACAGAAGTTTAATTATTACAACTCCTTTCTGCACTTTTTTCTCACAGATTTTTTTTTTCCTTCTGTCATATATCTTCCCTTCTACCAGCTTTTCTGATGACATTTTGAACAATTCCCACCTCCAGAGCATGGAGACACAGAAGAAATAGAGACTTTTCAACTGCACTTCAAAAGCATTGTCACATCACCAAAATGAACATAGGTATGTAGTCTGAGTGTGGCAAAGCCACAGAAACAACAAAGAACAATTACATAATCATAATTTTCTTGCATGTTTTCAGTAGTGGAATGTTATTGCTGCAATTTCATTAGGTATTGACATTTATTCAGACCAGAAAGTCCACTTGTTAAAAAACTTCCTGATTAAAGAAAAGGGAAGAAAGGTTTCCAGGACCTTTGCAATATAACATAATTCAGTACATGGCACAAAAGGGACTGAGGCTGGCCCTATGTGCCCACATTAAAAGCTGTCCAGTGGAGAAGAACTTATCTACTTATCTAAGTCAGATCCTTGTCTAGGTGTTTCTTGTTGCATCTACAGCAGGTGAACAGAGAGAGGGAAGGAGAATTTAGTAGCATTTTCCACTAGATTTTCAACTGCAGTAAAGTCATTCAGGGCTACAGGCAGTTGACCTAAATTATTCAGGGACTGAACCATAGAGTCTGAGGTATAAGAAGGAAGGTTCAATCCTCAGGCCCCCACGTAACTACGTAAGTACCTACCTAAGCTCCAGGTTTTAGCAAAACTGGACAAGCCTGTTCCACACTATTTTTTTCATTGCTAAGATTTCATGGCTAGACTAAAAACCATGCAAATTTTAAATACACCCCAAGCTGAAGTATGTTGTGACTGACAAGTTCAACTACTTACTTCAATTCTCTTCTCGAACTTCTCTCCTTGTAACAGACGATCAACATAGATTTTGGGAACGTGAATGTCTTCTGGGGCAAATGCTCCTATATCAACAATTTCCTCTACCTACAGAATGAAAAGGAAAAGCGAAAATATTTAGAAAGAATAATTCAATGAGAGGTTTTAACACCAATGAAGTTTTGAATTGAAACATTAAATATATAGCAGATCATGTCAAGAAAACCAAGGAATGGACAAAATAGATAGTCTTTAAACCAGGTTAACTTAGGTGCTTATCTGTCCTCTTCTTTCAAAGTAAATTTCTTCATACAAATTGAGGATAATTTATGTTTTAACTGGCCCATTTTTTTGGCCAACTTGAAGAAATATAATGTGTACAGTTATATCAGAGTTGTCTGTAAATACAAAAAATTTCTCCCCAAACAGAGGAAAGCAATATGCTAGTAACAAAATACCAAAATATAAGGCAGAAGTATTAATTCAGAGGATAAAAACACAGAAAGTGAATCAAAAGTTTTACATAGTGTACCCAAAACAAAAATAGAAAACATTTCAACAGTAATAATGGCTTGCAAGAAAGAAGATAAAATACTAAGATCTAGAAGTCTTTATAGTTAGTGAAACAGAGATGTTTCTCAGCCGAAAATGACACTCATCCATACACAGTAGATTTGAAATGTCATCCATCAGGATGACCACAGACAATAGGGGTTTCTTTCTTTCCAGCCCTGATTTGAGAGTGATCTAGTTAGACCCCCTGCTATAGACAGGTATCTGCCCCACAGACTCTCAGCCACGGATGGTGCTTTCACAGCAAGTCAGAGATACACAGAGCATATCTCATTCTGCCACAAAACAGGCACTAATGTTAGTGTTGTTTGCAGTTGTATCCAATCACAGAGAAAACATATAATGTTAGAGCAACAGTCAAAGATAACATACAACAATCTACTACACAGGACATACCAATGCACTCAAAGATTAAAAGACAGTTTCCGAACTGCTTTATCACCAGGGATACGTTGCACTCTTAGGAATGTCCGAAGCCTAACCCCAAAACAAGACCAAGGTATGGTAAAGGTAAATCTCTTCACAGCTGCCACCAGTGAAGCAACATTGAAGAGTTTAAAACTCAATTTGACATCCTACTGGACAATATGATCAATACTAAAATCTATAGTACATGTGATAGACAATTACTTTCCTACTGTGCCTTGAAATGTGACAATAAACAAAGAAACCAACCAACCCACCTAAAAAGCAGGAGAAGGAGAAGAAAAATTTAAAAAATACCCTAAAGATCACAGGATCACAGGTTCAAATGATCCCTAAAAAAAAGCCCTGGGTTAAAGAGACAGAGGGGTTGTGAAATCTGCAAGGCAAACATCCTAAGCAAAAGGCAGTAACAGCTACAGCAACACCAGGCTCAGTGCTCATGGACAGTAGAGCCCCACAACCAGAAAGCCCTTACCCACAAGATAAGGAGAGGCAATCAATTCAGTATCTTGAAAATTCTGATTTGAGTATTCATGAAAAAGTGCTACATTTTCATTCATCTCACTTTCTAAATTTATACACTCATTTTAAGATTAATATGGAAACCAGGTCAAACACAGGGTAAAAAAAAAATCCTGAAGCTCACAGCTGAAACACTGCACTTTTCATGCAGTGACTATTGTCAGAACATCCTCAAAAGGGAGGAGAAGCAGGAGACAAGCTTTTCCAATGAAGCAACAGGCAAGCAGATTATTTGCTTGCTACCAGTAGAATTCCCAAATTCACCCTTTCTAATTAAATTTATCTTCACTTATCAGATGAAAAACTAGGCCTGGGGAATACTAATTGCTCCTGATTTGAACTTTCTTGCAGAATAACTACATTTATTTGCTGGAGCAGCTGAGATTATAAAACCAAAATCTTGGCACAATTCAACAAACTCAAACAGAATTATGCTGTCAGAAAACTTTGACACACTGAGCCTCTTCCCCCATGGAATACACAGAATAAATTATTCATCCAACAATAAATTGTTGGATTTTGTTATCAGTCATGCCATTCTGCTAATTGGTTTGTATTTTGCCTCTTGGGACACAGCAGTCAGCCTGATAGCTTTTCCTCTATTATTTCCAAACATCATCCTAAATGAACATAACACTGCAAACTGTATTTTGTCCTAGGGATTTCAGACAAGCCTAAGGATCCCCAACAACTGGAACACCTTTCCATGTTCTACCATTATGTGGAATAAGCATCAAATGTAACTAAAAATTAAATATGTCCAAATATCTCCACAGCAGTAAAGAGGAATTTTGAAAAAGGATTAAGAGTTTGCATGTGATGCATGAAAAACTAACAGTCTTCCAGTTCTGCAAGTGAAAGAATCAAGAAAAAGGGAGA